>NC_142808.1:59864349-60020599 GCF_049724085.1 Artemia sp. Qi Xiang Cuo
GAGGGGGGGGTGTCATCGCAAAAGACATGACTGGACCTTTCGAAATGGCTATCTCAAAATTTTGATTGGGTACGTTTTGATTGACTATCTCCAAATTAACCAAAAAGAAAACAAACTATAGTCTTATAGTAGTAGAAGGCCTCATATTATTATATGAATATGCGTTAAATTTTCACTCCGGTCATATGTGCAAATTTTTCTTGAAAGTTGAAAATTAACAATCCCGCCAAATTAGACACGTAGCAAAATATTCAAAGCGTAAAAATAGGGTGGTTGTTAAGTATAATCATTGATCCATTTTCTTAGACCTTTGAGCCTGACCAGTCACATAGGAGTGTCAAAAAGATGAAACGGAGGAAAAAATCAAAAAACACTAGTGATGATGATGATGAAAAACCCAGTCAAAAGAAGCGAAGGCGAAAAAACGGTAATTCTTATAATTAGTTTGATGTTGAAATCTCTTCCTTCTGTTATTTAGTCTATCAAATGGCATTTCAAGGAAGAATAGCTATCACATGGAAAGGCTTTGCTTTTGAAAGAAGTGAACTTTCCTCCTGCTTCAAGCTTTTTATGGGAAAACAAAGAAAACGCTAAAAGGTATGAAAATTTATTTAGATATATGTCTTTAGTGATGCCTAAAATTCACTTCGTTTTCTTAAAAGTAATTACTTAAGGGGTGAGGACTTTGGAGAAATACATTGATTATGATGATAAAATGTGTGAGCCTTCGACTGGGGCTCCTGTCTTAGGGAGGAAGTAGTCAATCTCAAACAGTGGAAACACCAGTATGGTGGAGCCGAGTGAATAAAAAACATCAATTAAGAAAGGTATCGTGCTAGAAACTTTTTCATCTAACTCTTCAATCTTGTGTCAAGTCAATAAATAATTTTCTTACGTATCTCTTGTAATAGATATTACTGTAATTTCTTTTTTCTTGACGCCTTGCTGTTAACAACCTTCTATAAAGAGCCTGAACATCTTTCACCATAACCTGCAGGAATTCAAGATTTTTGTTTGAAGAAATCGTGTACAAGTTTTAAAGTGCGAAGTACAAAGTTTTTTTTTCAGTAAATTGTGCAAAGAAATCCAAATGATTTTTTGAAAAAATCTAAATGAACCTCGGATTAGAAATCCGTTTTTTTCTGTTTGGGTAAGATTTCAGTTATATAATCTCTTTGTTTGCTGTTTACAATCGCAAAAAAAATCAATCTTTGCTACTCTTCTGATAATTTTGGTTGTTTTAAACTTCAAGCTAAGGCTTATTCTTAGGAAAAGTGAAAAGAAAAAAGAAACTGGATTGAAATTCAAACCAACCCTTATTTTCATAAAGAATAACCTGGTTTTTATTTATACCTCTTTCAAGACTCTAAAAAACTATCAGAGTAAAGTATCATTTCTAGGAAAAAGAAATCAAGGTTTTAGTTAGAAAATCTGAGTGAGAGTTAATTACTAACAAACGAATACTATCATAGCTTATAGTTATTATCCTACAAGGAAAGTTTTTGCTTTCCTAGATCTTTAAAAAAAATAAGACAATTACTCTCCTGTCTTTTAATATTACCAACAAATTTCTGAACTGACGCCTTAGACGCCCCCACTAGACACTGCATTAGTAACATCAAATCTGTGACGTCTTTTCTCAGTTTCTTTTCTTAGTTAATTTCTAGTTTCTTTGAAAACACCAAAAATAAGAGTTCTGAAAATTCAGAAGGGGAGCAAAGACTCATCCCAAATTAACACCCCTGCCTCGCACTACAAGGCTTGACTTTAATTATAATAAAAATTTCAGTAGGCTGCAATATTATGCTTTGTTTGTCTTTACGAGTGTTTTGTTTTCCCTTCTCACTCACTCTCACAGGTTAAAAGTCATTCTCACTTTGGAATAATTAGACGTGTCCCAAACGATCTGACCTCTGATGACGTCAAGTCTCTTGTGCCAAATTGTAGTAAAGGAAAGCAAAGTGGCTCTACCAGATGTTTCAGGTTGAAATTTGAAAAAAAAGAGGATTTGTTATGAGTAATGAAGTTCCCATTAGTGATTAGTTTCGAACGATTCCCCATTCAGGAGTTTTTGTTCGTACCCCTTCGATGCAATAAGTGCCAATCATACGGACACATTTCAAGTACATGTACAAACGAAATTTATTGTTCCGTCTTTGGAGAAAAAGGTCACGGAGGTTTTAAAACAGCCCCTTGCCAGAAAGTGACAAAATGTGCTCTTTGCTAATAAGACAACCATCCATATTCCAGGTACAAATGCCCTATTGCACAGGCTCGGCTGAAAGGTAAATCTAACTTAAAATGAGATTCAGATGCGGTATTTTGTCGTGGAACATTAATAAAAAAGTTACTGATTGAATCCAAATTCTATCGCAGTTATTGCATTCCCATGACCTAGTTCTGATTCAGGAGCATTTCCTGTCAGAAGACCGCAAAAGCCTGTTAACGCTATTTTCTAATTTTAATCTCCGCTTGCGTAGTGCAATTGTGAGACCGAGAGGCTGACCATCTGGCGGTCTAGTTTTTCTTTCCCGATTCCCTTGCAATCTATTGGCAGAGACTGATTACTTCATCTTTATTGCCGCTAAGCTTGAAAATCATGTAGTAATTAATGTTTATCTCCCTACCAATCACAACAACAAACAGTCTGATTCACGGTTTGCGTCTGCCTCAAAGCTTCTAGACAGGCTTCTTATAAAAGTCGCCAGTAAACCTGTTATCATCAGCGGAGATTTCAATGTAAATGGTACTAACACAATGTCTCTCCGATCACAAATCTTTTGGGGCTGCGTTCCTCCTGACTATTGTGTATGGCCTAAGAACGACAACTTTTCATACATTGGGCCGCTTTCCTCAACTTCTAACTTGGACCATATTACTGCTTCATTTGGCCGTCACAAGGTCAAAGTTTTAAAAGAAGGATTATATTCTGACCACCTTCCTATCTCTACTTGCTTTTACTCCTCCCCGCCTATGGCTCAAAATAAGGAATCAAATTGGTTTTCCTATCGAGATTGGAAAAATGTATCAAATGAGTTTTTCAGTATAGTCTGTGACGAGACGCTGAGCAAAATCAAAGTGCCTTTCAGTCTTTTATGCGATCGTGCTGTGCTGCCACAAAGTGAAAAGAACATCTCAATTGAGCTCACTTCCTACTTGAAACAAATAAATCACGCGCTGAAATAAGCGTCGTTCCTCTTCGACGTATTCGTAAAAAGTATCAGCTAGAAGATTGGTCGAAAAACAGAGATCTAGTGAATGCGTGTCATTTGGCCAAGCCATGGCTTTCTGTTTGGAATGACTGTGGTCGTCGAAGAGATGGCTTAGTAAATGACTTTAGGCTCCATACGAAACGGAAGTTTAACAAGGAACTGAAAAACCATAAGTTAACGCTGATCGAGAAAAATGTAATCCGTATTGCTGAGGACCCCTCCAAACTTTTGACCAAAAAATTATCTCAAAATTTTGATTGAATCTTCTCAGGGAGAAAAGGAGCTTGGTCATTGAGGTTACCTTCGAATCACTTTTTATTCTTAAAATGAACACAAGAACGCCCAAATGCCTTTCAAGTGAGCCCCATCCGAAGTTTACACAGCCACCCATTTCCAATAAGCCTTATATGCCCCCAGGGCATACCTTACTACCCTTGCACCAGGGTTTTGACAGGTTAGAATTTTTTTCGGGGGGGGGGGAGTCAAACCCCCTAGCCCTCTTAGATACGGCCTTGGTCACAAATATAAATGGTGACAAACTCGGATTAATTACATTTCAAGAACAAACGAAACAGTTTATATAAAATCAACCGTGCTGATGACGACTATGGCGGGAATACGTTCCCCAATGAGTTATTGAAGGTCAAATTGAAGGATAAATTTCAATTGTTGTTTGCTAATAAATATTCTCTTTATTGTAATCAATCCGAAGGGATGGAAACCGGAATTTTGGAATGCGAAAAAATAGTAACCATACCATACTATGAGTGAAACGACCAAGAACCGAGAAAATCCAGACCAACAAATCCTGAAAGAAAACAAAAGATAAGAAAACATGGAATAAAAATAATAACACAAAATGAATCGCCAACATAGGGGACATAAATAACAAAAACAATGAATACTTCATAACACAAAAAAATGAATAAGTTAAAAAATTAATAATAAACGAAACAACCGCTTATTTTAAATTTCATAACTGACACTAAACAATGCTCACACAATTACAAACCATCTGTTCACAACATTACCATATTATCAAATAGGGACCTATATTAAACTCCTTCTCTAACTTCACCACCGCGTAAACCTCTTCCCCTCGCTTGACTACGCTGATGCGCATTGCTATCACTGCGTAGTGAATTAAGCTCCGGGATTATATCACTAGGGCAGAATTTCGCTCGCAAACGATTAAAACGATCAAAATAAAGCTAAGATGGAAAAGTCTTAGACATCCAAGCAGAAATAGCTACAGTCTTTAACCTAGCTTTCTTCTCAAAAATTTTTTTTCGTGCCCACCAGACAGACAGAGGGGCCTCATCACTAATATAAATCTCATTCAGATTCTTCACAGATTTGCCTTTCAAATTCTTGCTAACTTTTAGTAGATCAATTTTTCTTTTCCGTGAAAAAATATTAAGTTTGAAAAATTTCTTGTCTTTCATGTTCCGTAGCACTGTAAACTTGGGAACCTCACTTACTTCAAGCCCAGACAGACATACTTGCTTAAAAGCTTTACTAGCGTCCTCCTTACTGTCACAAGGCAAATTACAAACAATAATGTTACTGTCAGATACCTGGTATTCACACATCATTAACTGACTTGCCAGATCAATATTGTTTTTCCTCAGTGCCATTGCTTAACTCGTGATAACGCTTGTCTGATTTTTTAGGCTATCAGTTTCGCTTTCAACTGATACTACACGGGCTTGAACTTCCGTAACCGATGCGTGAAACTCAAGCTGCCCTTTTTCCACTGATATAACCCTTAGTTCTAGAGATCTCATACGTCCATCAATAGAGTCTAACTTAGATCCGTTTTCTTTCACGATTGCCAGCATCGTAACAAAATCTTCGGACAACTTTAACAATGGTGACTGGGACTCCTCGCTAGAAGTGGCCGAAATATCTAAAACTGCTCCAGTTCCATCAGCTCCAGCACACTGGACTTTACGCCGACGTCCCATCTTAGAAATAATTAAACAAGAAACGGCTTACCACACTAGGCAACAAATATTTATCCACGGAGCTGCCAAAGTGCATTAAGCGTTAGCCGTTACAAGGGCACTGCAAACGCCAACCCCGAACTCAGCTCCAAGAACGACTCCTAACGCCAATCTCGAACTCAGCTTCAAAAACAACTCGAAATTTAGGCCAATAGGTCAGCAGCAATTCCTCTTCGGGTTAAATGTTCCAAATTGATGCGAATAAATATAATTTGAACACTTGATCAAAAATCAGAATCACAGTTCAGAATGGTTTATATTCAGAATAAACTTGTAACAGCCACTGGATAAACAAATAAGCGGCTCTCGCGTAACAGGTCTTACTCAGTCATAAGACAATTCATTACAATTGTTAATTTGTTCCAAACTAACCAACTTGGCAATTCAAAAACTAGTCTGTAATAGTCCGTAAATCATAATCCATTATTACAATTTGACTTAAAATGTTCACTCATTCACTGCTATCGACCAAACACACCTTATTCTATTTATGATTATTAATTCGGATAATAATTTTTTTCTAATACACAAGTATCCAATCAATTCAAATTATAAGCAATCTTCAAAATACAGGTACTTATTTCAAGTTCTTTCATTACTTGTGTGAAATTCCAAATGCGAAAAAAAAATCAAGTATCCGATTGCACAACTTATCACTGAATTAATTCAAGGTTAAAGAATCAAGTCAAAACAGGTGTATTCCCTTTGAGAGCTAGTTACTTAATGAGAGCCAGTTACTTAATGAACTTAAGTTACTTAAGAAAAAATGTTCCTCTGGTGTTGATTCTATTTCAGCTAGGTACCTGCAACTTGCAGGCTCTTTCATCGAGGAGCATTTAGCACTACTGTTTCAGATAACCCTTCTCTGTGGTGTAGTCCCTTTGCAATTTTGTGTCGTAAAATAACTCCCATCTTTAAAAATGGCAAAAAAGACGCTTCTCTGTTCATTTCTTGTCGCCACATTACCGTTTCGTGTGCTACTTTCAAGCTCTTTGAGTCATTTTTAATAAAAGACATTGAAGAATCCCCTTTCATCCCTCTTCGTCAGTTTGGGTATCCGCGAGGCTTAGGTAAAAAGCACGCTCTCTTTCTGCTTATCAGTGTCCTGAAGGATATTGAAGAAAGAGGTGATTTCTTAGTCTTGTGTTCCCTTGATGTTGCAAGAGCCTTTGACTCTTGTATATTTTTGCAGGTTTTGCTTGAGGCCCATTTGAAAGGCACTAATTCTTTTCTCCAAAAAGAATACGAACACATTGGATTGAGCTTTAATACTGATAAAACTGTTGCTCTACCATTCAACTATGAAGGGAATAGATACTCAGTAAGTCAATCCGTCTCTGAGGTTCTTTTAGCTAGCAGCCTTACTTACCTGGGCATGCCTATTGGAGCAAACCTGAAAGTATACTGTAAATCTTGCAATGAAAAACTATGCTAGTAAGATCTGGGCTGCGTATGCCTCCCTGGCTTCAAACTTGTCGCATATGAGTAGATCTCACTGTTCTCAGTTATGTAATAGCCTAACAGTTCCTCACTTACTTGCTCTTTCTCCTGTTTGGTCTTTTTTAATTGCGGTAAGAGAAAGCAAGTTCATCGCCTTTATTTTAATTTTGCAAAGTTTTTAATGGAACTTCCAATTTGCACAAGTAACTCTTTTCATCAAAGGTAGCATCAACTGGTTAACGCAGGAAGAGTTATTAAGAATCATATTGATGATTTCTCTACTGAATGCCAGAAGTCTTCCCATCTTTGGTCATTTCTGTTTATCCCTTGTCTGTAGTTCTGTGTGCTTTTATTTCTGTTGTTTCATTTTTGTTTTTCTTGATTTTTACTCGGTCTTTTTCTGGGCTCGGCCCAGATTTTTGTGATAGGTTGTAAATAAAATAATTGATGATTGATTGTCACTTTTCTTTTCTTTTTTTAGCTGGAAAAACAACTCCCCTACGGCAATTTTTACTAAACTTACTTCAGAATTTGGATTACTGTCCAAAATTTATAAAATGGACAAATCGTGTGCAGGGTGTATTCAAAATAGTAGATACCAAAGAAGTTTTTAGACTTTGTGGCCTGCATAAAAATAACCCAAAGATGACTTATGAAACCATGTCTTGTGCCCTCAGGTAAGGTACTACGAAACTTTCTTATTTTCCAATATAAACTCTTCCTCTCTCAGAGGCATAAGTTGGGAATGTCTTAGGTGTTTGCCTCCCCCACTTCAAAAAATACATATTTTTTTATTTATATAGAGAAAAATAAAAGAAACTACAAATTTCTCCTTCCCCTAGCCTTTCAAATTTAAATTTTTCTGTCACATTTACTAGAAAATAAAATGAAAACCTTTACCCCCTTTAACATTTTCGTAATTTTTTCCTAAATCCTCTACCGTCAAAAAAAATTAAAAAGGATACTAGTCCTTTCAATTTCCAATTGAATAAGCTCTTTTTGAAGTTTTTAAGACATAAATTTCTATAAGAACCTTATATGCCCCAAAGATAAAACTTACGACCCTTGCCCTGAGGGCTATGTGGGGTTTGTCATCCTCAAAGACATAAATTCCAGAACTATCAATTATGTTGAACAAAATGGCTATCTCAAAATTATGATTGGATGTGTTTGGGGAAAAGGTGGGCGTGAGAGGGGGAGTTAGCTGCCCTCCAATCACTTTAGACTATTAAAAAAGACACTAGCCCTTTCAATTTACAATAGAATGAGCCCTTTTTGAAGTTTCTACGACAAAGCTTTCTATAAGAACCTTGTATGCTCCCAGGGCATAACTTACAACCCTTGTCCAGAGGGGTCTGAGCGAGTTTTCATCCTCAAAAACCTAATTTCTAAGACTTTCAATTGCGTTGAAAAAAAAAATCTTAAAATTTTGATTGTATGTGTTTGGGGAAACGGTAGGCGAGCGGGGGGGGGGTAGGTGCCCTCCAACCACTTTCAACTATTAAAAAAGGCACTAGCCTTTTGAATTTCCAATTGAATGAACCCTTTTTGAAGTTTTCATGACAACTCTTTCAATAAAAACCTTGTGTGCCCCCAGGGCATATGGTGCAACCCTTCCCCTGAGGACTGAGGGGAGTGTCCTCTTCAAAGACATAATTTCAAGACCTTTCAACTACGTCAAACAAAATGACTATCTCAAAATTTTGATTGGATGTGTTTGGTGAAATGGTGGGCGTTAAAGGAGTGTTAGTTGCTTTCGAATCAATTTTGACTATTAAAAGTGCACAAGCCCTTCCAGTTTCCAATCGAATGAGCCCTTTTTCAAGTTTCTACGACAAATCTCTCGATACGAAATGCCCTGGTCTAAAATGAAGAAACCCCCCAAGAAAATACATTGTTGCCAACATCGATTTTACTTAGGCAGCACTATTGCATTGCCTATGATTTCAATGCTTGGAGCTTTTACAGTGTTGAACGTCAACTTTTGCCCCTATTTTTCTTTTGTCATTATGAATTACATATCGCAGAAACTTCATTTCTTTTAACAAAGAAATGGTAAGCATTGATCATCTTATCCATGTCAAAATCCCAAACCCTATTATCCTAACAATCATTTTCAATTTTGGCACGTTTATGCTCCACTGTCGCTTATCTTCTAACCTTATTTTTCATTCTTCATTAGGTTTGATTTTAATTAGTAGGCTAATGCATAATTAGCCAATGTCCTGTACTTTAGCTGCCCTTACTGGTCTAGTTTTAAACGACAGTCCAGGTTGTAGATTTGTTAATTATTAGGTGGTGGGACAGAAACCCCATTTTCGTCCAAAAAGTATCATTTATCGCACTTGTAAATTTTTGTTTGTTGGGTCTTGTCTCATTTGATAGTCCAGGTTGTTGATTCTCACCCATTGTGAATTACATATATTTGGGGTGTTCTTTTTGTGGTTCCAAAGAAACATCATTTAATTTTCAAAGATATTTAATTAAGCCCGGCAAGTCCGATTTCTACTAAGCCTCAAAGTTTTGGTCTTCTTTTTTATGGTTTTTGAATTGTTGTAATTCCTTGTCAAAATACAAGTAGGTACTTTTGCAATTACTAGCTTTTTGCTGTTTAAGCAATTTGTGGCCAAGAATACAAAATTCCAAATTTTGTAATTTTTTGCAAATTTTCCAAATTTTTGCAAATAGGAGCTTGAAAGTTCTGTAGTATAGTTCTCTGATACGCTGAATCTGATGGTTTGATTTTCATATTACAGCTCAATGACTTTTAGGGATTGTTTCCATGGGTGCCCATATGAGGGGGGGGGGCAGGAGGATCCCGCCCCCCCTGGCTGAATGATGCTGCCTTATTTTTAAATTTCTTTCTGAGATTTCTATTATATAGCTTTAAAAGTGCCAATTAGATGAGGTTTGCCCCCCTGGAATTCAGCTTATGGGCGCCCATGGTTGTTTCCCCTTTTTTTGAAAATAAGGCTTTAAACTATTTCTTGCATGAAAATCTTAAATTTTTCTACATAAGTGTGACAACGTCATTGCAGTACTTGCAGTAATGATGTAGAGAAAAATGACATCACTGACATGAATTTTTATTTTCAAAAATTAAGACTCTTCACGAATTTTCACAGAAATCTGACCGGCCTAGATCGTTTTTTTATGCGAAAATGTCCCAAAATACCAGTTTTCCTCGCAAAATATGGAGCCGTTTTCGAGAAAATAAAATAAATATATTTCCTATATTTATTCAAATACTTCTTATCTTCCTTTCTGTGTTCAGTATTCATTCTTGAAACTATTCATTTTATCCATTTGCTTGATATAATGACAAAATCAAATTTTTAATTATATTTATTATAGGTACTACTATAAGTGTGGAATTTTAGCGAAGGTGGATGGCCAGAGACTCGTCTACCAATTTGTGGATGTTCCAAGAAACATTGTTGAAATCGACTGTTCTGGGATGTAAAAAAGGATTGAGATTCTACTTGATAGTATATTTTTTAAGACAATTTCTTAGTGAACTTTGATGCAGTCCCCCAGTGAAAGAAACATGTACTTACATGGACATTGGTATACTGCACTCAGCTTTTATGATAGCTTAGGAGGGGGAGGATTGGGAAGGCCTTGGAACCAGTTCATGAACACATAATTCCTTTTTCTATTTGAAGAGAATTGTTTTTTATTTGGTGTTGTAGGCAAAATTAGAATCAATACGGGTGGATTATCTTCGCTGACTGGCTTATTTTTAAATTTTTACAGTGAATGTTTTTTTCTTATTTATTTTTAAAATTCCTTATTTTGTTAATATTTGATTTGTGCTTTCTTTGGTTGATCAAATTTAAAAAAAAATCAGCTGAAAGTAAGGAGCAGTATTGAAACTCAAATCAAAGAAAAATTATTCTGTATATGTGGGGTCTGTCCATTCCTCAACCCTTGCTCCTTACGCTAATATCTCAAAGTTCTTCTAGAATACTTTTCATTCAAGTTCAGCAATTATTGTGTTTTTGCATTCTTTCTTAAACCATTGTGACAAAAAGCAAACCTTTGGAGTAAACAACTAGGATTGAGAAAGGGACAACCCATTTCATGTACGGAATAATGTCATTTGACTTTCAATGTTGCTTTAATTTTCAGCTAAAAAAAGTTATTTATTTTGTAATTTTTTTTCAAATCATACTAGAAAATTTTTTCCCCCGTGTGAAATATTTCCCCTGGGACTTTTCCCTTGTACAACACTTTTTTTCATTTTCTTTCTAGAATTTTATTTTACTGTACCAAGATGTAAGATTAAAACTCAGATTATGACCATAGTCTATATGAATACGTTGAAACTAAGTCAAATTATTTGTATTATTTACACAAAAGAAGCAAGAGGCTTTAATTTGAAAAAACAAGTAAGGAGATTAATTTTAAATTGATAAAGAATATTTTCTTGTAAAATAAATCTTTTCAGTATTTCTATTGCAGAAAAAGGCAAATTTTTTTGCATTGAAAGCCTGACACCTTAAATCACATGATTCTTACTTGATTCTCAAATCTTGTCCTTTACGTTACTAGTACACAAAAAGCAGGAATCGTGAAATCTTCTTAAAATAATAAAATGACTAACAAAATCAATATTAGAATGTATCTACATTAGCTATTCTTATGTGATAAGCTAAAAGCTGC
Organism: Artemia sp. Qi Xiang Cuo; assembly: GCF_049724085.1. Classification (NCBI taxonomy): domain Eukaryota; kingdom Metazoa; phylum Arthropoda; class Branchiopoda; order Anostraca; family Artemiidae; genus Artemia; species Artemia sp. Qi Xiang Cuo. Next base: position 59,875,673 of record NC_142808.1, read on the forward strand.
ATAACCTACGAAACCTAAGTTTCTGTTTTACATTTTTTTTTAGATTATTAATAGTGAGGGTTTATGTGTTTTAACATTTGCCTTGCTAATTGTGCAGCTTCAAAATGTTCATAAAGACTTCTAACTGTTTTATTATTGATTTTATATGGTTAAGAAAATACTTAACTTTGAATATTTTGAGCCTTTTTTCTAAATAAATTGAAAGTGGCAATGAAAATAGTTTTATTCTACGAGTATACAAACATTTGCAGTAATATTAAATACGTCTCTACAAAAGGAATATAAATTAGGGCTTTTATATCTGATTTTTACCTTTTTTTTTCTTTTTACTACTTTTTATCTTTTACGTTCCGTAGATCACCTGCTTGTAGGTAAAACCAGTTTTGCCTTTTATACCATATTGCCTTCTAGAATTTAATCGAATAATAAAAAGTTGCGTTAAAGAAATTATATGTGTTTTAAGTAGCTTTTGTTTTCGAAATGCTTATTCAATGTGGTTGATGGCTTGACAGTCTGCATAAACATAATTAGGTATATTGACCAATTTTTCGAATTTACTCCAATAGTAGGAACGCGGTTGTTTTTTTTTGTTGCAAGTCTTTGCTTAGCCAGAAAGATATAGCTAAATTAGAAATATATAGGGCCCAATTAACATTATCCCTGGGTTCAAAAACGTTCTACTACTACTGCGAAAATCACTGTAGCACCAAGTAGCTTTTAGCCAACACAGCCACTCACGCCCCATCTCCGTTCTAAGCAACTGAAAGCTCCAGTTTCTACCCCTCTCCAGTGACGCTCTGGTTTACTTTAATTCCTCACTTCTGCAAAAAGGCACTGTGCACTACACAAAAAAGAGACAATCCTCCTAAACATTATTCATTTGTACTAGTAGAAAAAAGATGTTTCTTATAATTGTATCGAATTGACGGAACTGAAGTGACAAATATCCGAGATAAAAGAAAAATGAGTAGATGACGAGAAAATAAAAATACTGAAAAAGGCACCGTGCACTAAAGTATAAAAACATACAACAAGTACTGACATAACCTATCCTCTCCACACAAAAAAAGTGACCCTTTGTCCGCGTCTCCGGAGACGATTCCATACCTATGCGAACCTGGCGCCTAAATTTTTCAAGTTCCGTAGGTGATTATACCACTACTACTACTGCTAACAATTCACCGCAGCACCAAGCCGCCTGAGGCCAACACAGCTACGCACGCTCCTCCTCCACCCCAATCTGTTCAAAGCCTCCCTTTTTACACCCACCCACGAAGTTCTCATTTCCTTTAAATCTTTCTTTATGACGTCCTCCCACCCCAGGCGGGGACGAACTGCTTCCCGTTTAGCCCTAGATGGTTGGCCGAAAAGGACAATCTTCGGCAATCTGTCATCTTTCATCCGCACAACGTGCCCTATCCACCTCAACCTTTCTTTCATTATAGCCCTAGAGAGCGGTATTAAACCACATTTTTCGTATAGCCTATTGTTTGAAATATGGTCAGTCAGCCGGGTACCCAGAACAATCCTTAAGCAATTTCTCTGGAAAACATCTAGCATCTGAAAGGTTCACTCTTTGACTTGCAGGGCAAACCTCTGCCCGTTTGTTATCTTATTAAAAATACCTTGGAATATTTTTGGATTATTGTAAGTGTTCAAGTATATTATTGTATTGTACTTAATTGTCGATTTCTTATACTACCATAGTTATCTCGCCTATAAAGGGAGTAAATAAGGTATCAGCTACAACCTTACCCTAAATACCATAAAACCACTTTACCACAGCTGGTGGTGGTTGGAAAAACTCGGCCAAGAGGACTAAATACAAATTGTATATTGAAATAAATGGCTGTACCAGATGAAAAAATGGCTTCCCTATCAACGGTACTTGAAATTGCAAAAATTATACCAGAATAGCCTTCATGGGAATTTCAGATGTGGATGAGTTTATTGAAAATTTTTGAGGAATTAACTGAGTCGTTTGAAAATAAGGTCAAAGAGCAATGTGTTGCAGCTAGATTAAAGGGAAGAGCCCTTAAGCACTTTGAGGCGATTAAGCAAAAAGAGCCCAATGACATTGAAACTAATTGAATCTTTTAAAACAAGGTTCATCGAAACAAGTGTTTCCGAGAGGCTAAAAACAGAGGCAGTAACATTCAATATCTCAACTAGTATTAGGGAATATGCAGACAAAATTTGTCGGTCTGTATGCTTGCAGTTAGGAAAAGGCAGAAGTGACTAGACGGTACAGAAAGTACAATTATCTACCTTTACACAAGGGCTACCAAAAAAGCTATTAAGACTAATATTATCACAGAAAGCAGAAAATCTAGAGCAGGCTATAGTCCTAGTAGAAACAGAGGTAGAAATTGACAAGGCCTAGAAAAAATTTGATCAGATGTCAATAAATAGCACCGGAAACCAAGAAAATGTATGATATGGAAGGGGGCGAAAATGGGTGAGCTTTGAGGAGCCAAATCATGAACCAAAAAAGCATGACAGAGGCCAAGGGTTGCTGTGTAGGGAAGTAGCCGACAGAATCCACAACCTTGAGTTGTTAGTGGCTAGTATCTGTAGGAAATTTGGGCACCCACCGCCACCAAAAACAGATAGTTGGAGAACCAAAAATGATAGATCAAGAATATATAGAAGTAATTATAAACCCTATAGAAACCAAAAAGCCAACGAACAATTTAGGAGAATGTTTAATTGTTATTATTGGGTGAGCCGAATCACTATGCGGCAGATTGCTGGCATAGAATACACAAAGAAGGTCCATCATACAAAACAAGACACCAGTTTAGAACACAGGGGGGACGGGGCAGACATTTAAGAAGACAGGGAACAAATAATACTTGGTAAACACCAAATAATATTTCTGAATTTAGGCCTAGAAATTGAACAGTAAACAACACCCAGGGTCAAAATAGCAATTCTGAAGAAAACTGGGATAACCCCAAAAAATTTTGGTCAAATGACACTGGGCATTTAAACTGAGAAACTAGCCCATAAGGGTCGACGGAGCTGAATCATTATAAAGATCCCTTTATAATTTAGAATGTTGTGATACACATACAAATAATAATAATCTACCAATTTTGCACTTGAGTGTTTCCAAAATTTACCGTGTTTACTTGATACAAGTGCGTCTAAATTTAAACATAGATAATCACTTCTATAAATTGATTCATTTCTTTTGTGAATATCTTATAGTAACCTTGTTGAAATTTTTGACAGACAGCAACAGGCCCTGTCAAAATATAAGTGACTCTGTTGAAACTTCATTGACAATGTAAAACAAATAAAAAATAGGTAGCTTCGAAATTCCAGGGTCCACTGAACGAAAATAAACCTGTCAAATTTATGTGCCATATGTTGTTGGTAGGATTCTGGACTTTCCTGACAAAGGACAGTCCAAACTAAAAATTTTCAAGTGGATTAGTATCACAGATCAAACTTTGAATTGGCGATCAGAAAAAAAGTTTTTTCAACTGAAAGTATGGAGCAACATTAATATTTAAAACGAAAGGAAATTATTCCGTGTATGAGGGGGGTCGCCCCCTCCTCAACATCTCGCTCTTTACGCTAAATTTTAAATTTTTTCCCAATTCTTTAAAACGACTCCTGAAACACGAGGGTCGTTTAGTTAGAGCAATAAGTAACTTTTTTAAAGTCCCAAAAAACTGCAGCGTGATGAGTGAGGTGTTGGGGAGGGGGGCGACCCCCTTCATATACATAATAATTTCTAGTTGTTTTAAGTTTTAATGCTGCTCCTTACTTTCAGTTAAAAAACTTGTTTTATTTTTTTTATTTAATGAAGCTTAGAGACAAATAATTTTCTAAACGCAATGGGAAAAGTATGTCAATTAAAGTAAAAGTTATTAAAATGAAAAAAGTAAGTAATTACCAACAATGCACAAAACAATAGCCTACTTACAAAAATTAAGATATATGCTCCCAGCATTTAGTTCTGTTGAAGAATGCCAAAGCGTTGGACTGATATTTGTTAACAGTATCAACAGTTTTGAACTTGGTTATCAAACATCAAAATGTTTAATGCCTTTAGACTCAGTGCTTATAAAAAGTAACGAATTATCAAAGTAGTTTGTTCGAAGTAAAACATCAAAACCAAGATTAAGAGAATCAAATAAAAATGTTTAATTCAATATTTTTAATTTAATTTTTGAATACTAAAAGAAAGTATATTTGAAACCTTTATAATTCATAACTCTAAAAAATTAAATCTTTTTCAAAGTAACAACTAGATAAATACAATCACTCCTGGAAAAAAATTATAATAAAACACAAAAAACATATCCGTTCAGGGGGGAAATACAGAAATTCCCAGTATTCCGTTCAGGAGAAACATTTCTGATTATAGTGGCTTCATATATAGGCTCATGGGTACTCTTGCAATGCAAGCAAAAGTTGATGGCATATTCTTACCGAAATTGCCCCTTGTTAAGTTGTTTTCTTTGTATTTTCTATAATTATACGAACTTTCTTGTGTTCTAATAACTGCACTAATTACTAATAAACAGATACATATTTAGGATCCCCATAAAAATCTGATTCTTTGACTGGTTGTTATCAATAGTTATACTTTCGTTATCGACAAGGATCGTTATTTACTTACCATTCATTACTATGAAGAATTTCTTGTTTTTTTTTGCTCCAACAAAATCATATAGAAAAAATGTTTGTGGAAAACTGGTTAAGGGTTACTCAGTCACAAATTAGAACTTATATTTTCCTTATTATGGGTCAAAATCATGTTATCAATAGTTAGACTATTATACTTTCGTTATTGACAAGGATCGTTATTTACTTACTATTTATTACTATGAAGAATTTAATTTTTTTTTGATTTTTTTTTTGCTCCAACCAAATCATATAGAAAAAAATATTTGGGGAAAACTGGTTAAGGGTTATCCTTCGGCTTTAGAATTGGAAGAAACCTAGATAAAAAAAAGAATAGAATGATCACCACAAAAAAGAATATAATTTCCCAAGCACTTTTCTATTGTACCTCCCTCTGTTTGCAACAATTTTGAATATCCAATCTGAATTTTTTTCTTAGCATTAGAAACTGTCAGAACCCAAAGTGTTTTAAAATTATTAGTAATATGAAGACCAAGCCACCGAAAAGAAGAGACACAGGGAATAGACGAAAAACCACAGTTAAGAGGGAGACTCGCACTCGAATTAAACGAAATATATTCACACTTATCAATGTTCAGCATAAGCCCAATCCGTCTGAACTGGTCTGAGATCCAGCTGACAGAATGTGAGAGCCCAGCCCTAGAACGACTGAAAAGAGTACATCGTCCGCATAAGCGAGATACGAGACATCAATTCCATCAGAAATGAAAGTCGAAGGCAAAGATGAAATGATAGGAGCAATACATATCTGAAAAATAGTTGGAGAAAGAAGACCACCTTGACGGACACCACGTCGAAGAAACACCTTTGAATCAGAAACTACTCCACTACATTTTACCAGAATAAAAGAGTTAGAATACCTGTACCGTTGCAAAATAGGAATAAAAAGGTTAATATTATTAGAAAAAAGTGAATAGAGTGCGTGTAAGTGGATCATACTATCGAAAGCTTTTGAAAGATCAAGAGCACAAATATGAAGAGGATATTTATTATTAGCAGATTGCAACAGGAGGGAAGCTGCTGACATCCCAGCCTTTTTTGAAAGCCAAATTGGTTTTCACCAAAATTAACATTATCTGAAATGAAAGGGAGAAAAATTTATTCAAAAATTTTGCTAAGATTACACGAAACAGTAATTGGTTGATATGAACTACACTCTGACAAAGTTTTTTTCCGCGCTTCAAAACCGAGGTGCCTGTGCCACAGAGAAAACTGTCGGGAACCTTAGAAGTAGATAAACATATCTGAAACAGTAGCTGAAGGTGAGCTATCAGAGTCAGGCAAACTACTTACTGACGATGAGAAGAAATTCCGTCTTGATCAACAAAGCTAGATTGCTTGTTCTTAATAGTTTGACTTCGACTTCATCTTTGCCTTCGACTTTCATTTCTGATGGAATTGATGTCTCGTATCTTGCTTATGCGCACGATATACTCTTTTCAGTCGTTCTAGGGCTGGGCTCTCACATTCTGTCAGCTGGATCTCAGACCAGTTCAGACGGATTGGGCTTATGCTGAACATTGATAAGTGTGAATATATTTCGTTTAATTCGAGTGCGAGTCTCCCTCTTAACTGTGGTTTTTCGTCTATTCCCTGTGTCTCTTCTTTTCGGTGGCTTGGTCTTCATATTACTAATAATCTTAAAACACTTTGGGTTCTGACAGTTTCTAATGCTAAGAAAAAAATTCAGATTGGATATTCAAAATTGTTGCAAACAGAGGGAGGTACAATAGAAAAGTGCTTGGGAAATTAAATTCTTTTTTTTTGTGATCATTCTATTCTTTTTTTTTATCTGGGTTTCTTCCAATTCTGAAGCCGAAGGATCTCAAATCTCTGCAAATTTATTATTTTAAATTTTCTCGGTATCTTCTGTGCCTTCCTCCGTGGTTTCGGACCAGCATTTAATATCGCGATTTGGCCACCCGATTTATGGGAAATAGTGACTGTGCTTGTGGGAAAGCTGTCAGAATCTGCAGGTCTTGTAAAATAGAATATGATTTATTGGCAAAATAGCACAAAAGCCAGCATAAGCACGTCAGAATTACAATGACAAAACAGATGCTAGGGGATAAACATAAAACGAAAAATTTAATCAATAATAAAAAAGATGTTAGGGGATAAACATAAAACAAAAGTTATATCAATTATTAAAGTGGGAAACTAAATAGGGGACAGTACCTCATGGTCAACATTTGGGAATACAGGTCCATTTGGGTATTTGGAGCTCTACGAGCATTGAGTCTTGTATTAGGAAGGATCAGGGGATTTTTTTTAATGGAGTGAGAAAGCGTCGATGATAGTCATAACTAAGGTACTTGTGACCAAAGTTCATGGTAAGAATGTGACGTCGTGATTCCAATGTAATAAGTTCAAGTCTAGTCAATCCTTAATCGTATGTAGTATAGGCCGTCCCACAATAATTTTTATTGCTCTTTTTTGAATACTTTCAATTTCAGAACAATGGTCATTGGTCAACCCAGGGTGCCAGACAGGACAAGTATATTCCAGACAGGGTCTTATATAAGAACAATTGAAAACGGAGAAAGATTTAAGGAGAAAACTACCAGACTTAAATAAGTGGGAAATGTGGGAGTTCCATTTAAGGTCGTTGTCCAACTGCATATCAGGCAGTTTAACCGTATTTAAATTTGGTATGCAAAGGTAACTATTGATAGGGGGTATTAAAAAAAAGGAAATAGCATGAAACTGCTCTTGGGTATGCTTAAGTTGAGTTTAACCTTGGAAAGATCATTCTTTAAATTGTTAATGAGTGAATCGAGTGTAACATTCAAAGTATTAGATGTTTGATAAAGTATTAGATATTTGACAAGGTCTTACTGCGTACAATAATTTGCGTCGTTTTATGTAAATAATTGTTAAGTGTGCAAGCTTGCTTTTTGTTTTTGATGTACTCCACTTCTTTTTGTTCATAGTGGGTAATAAATAAATTATTATTGTTTTTGTTGCCACTTTGCACTTTGTTTTGGCGCTACCATAGACAAATTTATAAGAAAAACGAGAAATAGATTAAGCATTGGATTTCAAACACTCCATCAAGCCTAGGGTTTATATTCCCCTTCAAAGATATAATGCTGTGACAAGCCTACAGATCTTACTTGCATCAAGTGAACAAGACACTTGTTTATCGTTTTTTTCAAATCTGTGGATTCATCGAGTCAGAAATACAAAATTACGCAGAATTGTCAGCAGAAAATTATCTAAACTTTCTTAAAATTAGAAATTTTACCAATATTTCATATTTTCCACGCGTTTTTTACTATGAAAAATTCAAAGTAAATTTAAAAATATGCTTGGATGAATAGCTAAAACTGACTGCCAACTATCAAATGATCTCATGACTGTCGACATTAACAAACAAAACTTGCAGAGGGAAAACACTTTTAACAGCCTATGGGCTACGATCTACACAACCAATGCAGAAATGCAATTCTCCTGTTTTCTAGAAGAAGAGGAGGTGGGTAATGATGCCATTTTAATGAGATATTTTTCATTTAAATTTGACATGATTTTTCATGGGCTTCGGGATCTTTCATTTTAGAATTCTCAAAAGGATGTTTAACCAATAAATTATTATTTTCTGCTGAATGTAAATAAAAACTATTGTTCTGATTCAGCTTCCGTTTGGCCTAAATCTGATATAAATGTCCACTTTGGCACCTAAATCAACACTCTGTGCTGGTTTAACTTTTTAGTTACTTAAAAAGGGAATGTAAGAAATACAATACAAATAGGAAATTTATACATCACAAAAGCCTCCAAAAGACCAGAGTATCAGTTGTGTTTAGCTGGCAGTTTTTTTTGTGGTGTGTTCTTATTTTTCAGTACACCAATTAAAACATAACAACAAAAAAAATAATATTTCAAGGCTTTTCAAGTATAACACATAATGTACTTAAATACTCAAGTAATTTCAGTTCTGTTTTTACTTTACTTTGGTTTTTTACCTTGGCTTTAAAAAATCACTTTTAGTTTCTTTGGGGAAATAAATTTGCTAAAATTTGATTTTTAGAGTTTTATATTTGCTGATTATAAATAAACGAAATATTAAAATTGTAATCCTTTCTTCGATTGCCCTTCCGAAGCCCAACAGCATCCACTAGTGGATGCCACTAGTGGATACAGTGGTGTAAAAAGCAAGGTTGCTGTCAGAAGTGGAATCCTTTCTTCGTTTAATGAATGACCACCTTTCTATACCTTAAACCTGACTATTATAGAAAATGATGAAAATAATGCTGTTTAACTTTACGGACTTTATGTGAACATGGAACTTACAACAGGGTTGAACCAATAGTAAAACCTGATAAATGATTGTATAACGCCAATGATGCCCTGGGATGAAAGTGAATTGATACTATGAGTTCCAGTTTTGTGACTCACAGCATGTGGGACCGCAGTTTCGGAGATCAATTCTCTATTAGTGGCCCAGGTTGCAACTGGTATCTTCTTCTCTTTTGAAATTTGGCTTTGGAGGGATCAATATGGCATGTAGTAAATCAGTACTTCAGCGGAATGTGTGGGATAATGGAAGATGAGTACTTTAGTTAAGTTGGGCGATTCATGAATTGGGGAATTTCCCTTTCCAAACTAATTTTAAAAAGCTATTACTTTCAAATATACCTTCGCCATTGCAATCCAGATCCTGGGAGTCCAACACAGATGTTAAATTGGATATTCTGGATGCAATACTCAAAGGTTTCTGTCCATGCTGACATGATAGAGCAGAATTAGAAGATTCTCTGATCTTTTCAACATCGTCTGATGATGCATGGGAAGCTTCTATAACAAAAACAAATAAGGAGATAGAGAATAAGCAATGTATAATAAAATATTCTAAATAATCAGTACCAGACATAAAAAACAGACCATAAATGTGAAAAATAACACAAAATATAAAAACTGAACGAAGTCAAGTGCGATAATTTGATAAATAGAATCCCCATTTCACATATTAGAATTTTATTCTCAGATTAAATTGGGGCATTGAATAGAGTGCAGGAGGTTGTTAAGTATGCAGTATAAAGCTTTGAACATGTGTTTGTAAGTCTAAAATCATTTCAGTGTATTTAGCTAACATAAAACACAAAAGCCTTAAGCACTAGTAGCTAAGGCTAACAATGGAAAATACTCTCAGATCTTTCGTAGTCTTAATATACCTCAGGAGTGACATTTCGCTTTCTTCTCTTGGCGCCAACACCGGGAGAGTCCCATCCTACCTGGGCGCCGGCAAGGGGGGGGGGCAGGAGGGGCATGCCCCCCTGGAAATTTGGGACTATAAAGTAATTATAAGGAAACCAAAGGAAACAGAGCAGAATAGGGAAGAACCATGGAAAAAATGTTTGTTGCCCCCTTGGTGGCTGCCTGCCAATAGATTTTGACCCAAAATAAGGAAAACATAAGTTCTAATTTGTAACTGAATAACCCTTAACCAGTTTTCCACAAATGTTTTTTTCTATACGATTTGGTTGGAGCAAAAAAAAAAAAAAAAAAAAAATCAAATTCTTCATAGTAATAAATGGTAAGTAAATAACGATTCTTGTCAATAACGAACGTATAAGAGTCTAACTATTGATAACATGATTTTGACCCATAATAAGGAAAATATAAGTTCTAATTTTTAACTGAGTAACCCCTAACCAGTTTTCCACAAATCCTTTTTATATATGATTTTGTTGGAGCAAAAAAACTAAAACAAGAAATTCTTCATAGTAATGAATGGTAAGTAAATAACAATCCTTGTCAATAACGAAAGTATAATTATTGATAACATTCAGTCAAAGAATCAGATTTTTATGGTGATCCTAAATATGTATTTGTTTATTAGTAATTACTGCAGTTATAAGAACACAAGAAAGTTCGTATAATCATAGAAAACACAAAGAAAACAACTTAACAAGGGGCTGTTTCGGTAAGAATATGCCGTCAACTTTTGCTTGCATTTCAAGAGTACCGATGAGCCTATATATGAAGCCACTATAATCAGAAATGTTTCTCCTGAACGGAATACTGGGAATTTCTGTATTTTCCCCCTGAACGGATATGTTTTTTGTGTTTTATTTTTTTTTTTCCAGGACTGATTGTATTTATCCAGTTGTCACTTTGAAAAAGACTTAATTTTTTAGAGTTATGAAGTATAAAGGTGTCAAATATATTGGTTTTTGGTATTCAGAATTAAATTAAAAATATTGAATTAAACATTTTTATTTGATTTTCTTAATCTTGTTTTGATGTTTTACTTCGAACAAACTACTTTGATAATTCGTTACTTTTTATAAGCACTGAGTCTAAAAGCATTAAAAATTTTGATGTTTGATAACCAAGTTCAAAACTGTTGATACTGTTAACAAATATCCGTCCAACGCTTTGGCATTGCTCAACAGAACTAAATGCTGGGAGCATATATCTTAATTTTTGTAAGTAGGCTATTCACAGCATGTGGGACCGCAGTTTCGGAGATCAATTCTCTATTAGTGGCCCAGGTTGCAACTGGTATCTTCTTCTCTTTTGAAATTTGGCATTGGAGGGACCAATATGGCATGTAGTAAATCAGTACTTCAGCGGAATGTGTGGGATAATGGAAGATGAGTACTTTAGTTAAGTTGGGCGATTCATGAATTGGGGAATTTCCCTTTCCAAACTAATTTTAAAAAGCTATTACTTTCAAATATACCTTCGCCATTGCAATCCAGATCCTGGGAGTCCAACACAGATGTTAAATTGGATATTCTGGATGCAATACTCAAAGGTTTCTGTCCATGCTGACATGATAGAGCAGAATTAGAAGATTCTCTGATCTTTTCAACATCGTCTGATGATGCATGTGAAGCTTCTATAACAAAAACAAATAAAGAGATAGAGAATAAGCAAAGTATAATAAAATATTGTAAATAATCAGTACCAGACATAAAAAACAGACCATAAATGTGAAAAATAACACAAAATATAAAAACTGAACGAAGTCAAGTGCGATAATTTGATAAATAGAATCCCCATTTCACATATTAGAATTTTATTCTCAGATTAAATTGGGGCATTGAATAGAGTGCAGGAGGTTGTTAAGTATGCAGTATAAAGCTTTGAACATGTGTTTGTAAGTCTAAAATCATTTCAGTGTATTTAGCTAACATAAAACACAAAAGCCTTAAGCACTAGTAGCTAAGGCTAACAATAAAAAATACTCTCAGATCTTTCGTAGTCTTAATATACCTCAGGAGTGACATTTCGCTTTCTTCTCTTGGCGCTACCACCTGGAGAGTCCCACCCTACAGGGGCGCCGGCAAGGGGGGGGGGCAGGAGGGGCATGCCCCCCTGGAAATTTGGGACTATAAAGTAATTATAAGGAAACCAAAGGAAACAGAGCAGAATAGGGAAGAACCCTGGAAAAAATGTTTGTTGCCCCCTTGGTGGCTGCCTGCCAATAGATTGTGACCCATAATAAGGAAAATATAAGATCTAATTTGTGACTGAGTAACCCCTAACCAGTTTTCCACAAATATTTTTTTCTATACGATTTGGTTAGAGCAAAAAAAACAACAACATCAAATTCTTCATAGTAATGAATGGTAAGTAAATAACAATCCTTGTCAATAACGAACGTATAAGAGCCTAACTATTGATAACAAGATTTTGACCTATAATAAGGAAAATATAAGTTCTAATTTGTGACTGAGTAATCCTTAACCAGTTTTCCACAAACATTTTTTCTATATGATTTGGTTGGAGCAAAAAAAAAAAAATAAATTCTTCATAGTAATGAATGGTAAGTAAATAACGATCCTTGTCAGTAACGAAAGTATAATTATTGATAACATTCAGTCAAAGAATCAGATTTTTATGGTGATCCTAAATATATATTTGTTTATTAGTAATTACTGCAGTTATAAGAACGCAAGAAAGTTCGTATAATCATAGAAAACACAAAGAAAACAACTTAACAAGGGGCTGTTTCGGTAAGAATATGCCGTCAACTTTTGCTTGCATTTCAAGAGTACCCATGAGCCTATATATGAAGCCACTATAATCAGAAATGTTTCTCCTGAACGGAATACTGCCGAATTTCTGTATTTCCCCCCTGAACGGATATGTTTTTTGTGTTTTATTATAATTTTTTTTTCCAGGACTGATTGTATTTATCTAGTTGTTACTTTGAAAAAGACTTAATTTTTTAGAGTTATGAATTATAAAGGTGTCAAATATACTGGCTTTTAGTATTCAGAATTAAATTAAAAATATTGAATTAAACATTTTTATTTGATTTTCTTAATCTTGTTTTGATGTTTTACTTCGAACAAACTACTTTGATAATTCGTTACTTTTTATAAGCACTGAGTCTAAAGGCATTAAAAATTTTGATGTTTGATAACCAAGTTCAAAACTGTTGATACTGTTAACAAATATCCATCCAACGCTTTGGCATTGCTCAACAGAACTAAATGCTGGGAGCATATATCTTAATTTTTTTAAGTAGGCTATTGTTTTGTGTATTTTTTGTAATTACTTACTTTTTTCATTTTTATATATTTTTACTTTAATTGACATACTTTTCCCATTGCGTTTAGAAAATTATTTGTCTCTAAGCTTCATTAAATAAAAAAAATAACAAGTTTTTTAACTGAAAGTAAGGAGCAGCATTAAAACTTAAAACAACTAGAAATTATTATGTATATGAAGGGGGTTGCCCCCCTCCCCAACACCTCACTCATCACGCTGCAGTTTTTTGGGACTTTAAAAAAGTTACTTATTGCTCTAACTAAATGACCCTTGTGTTTCAGGAGTCGTTTTAAAGAATTGGGAAAAAATTTAAACTTTAGCGTAAAGAGCGAGATGTTGAGGAGAGGGCGACCCCCCTCATATACGTAATAATTTCCTTTCGTTTTAAGTATTAATGTTGCTCCTTACTTTCAGTTGAAAAAAAACTTATTTTTTCTGATCGTTTTTTAAATAACGCCAGGATACCTGGCTCCATCTCCACGGAAAAATCCCCTCCGCATAGAAATATGCTCTGTACACTTCAATCCTGGCAAAAATTTACCCTGGACAATAACCCTTAACATCTCCACGCGTAAAATTGAGTCGGTAAAGAGAAAGCAAGACATCTAAAGAAATTTTGTATATGAATTCTGGCAAATTCACCCGGTGTAAATTTTCGTCTGAAAATTTCACCCCCTGGAAACTATCCTCTCCATTGAAAATTCTCCCGGAAGAAAATTTGTCCTCCCCTCCCCACCCCAAAAATATATGCTTAATTCCCAATAACAAATTAAACAATGGGCGAATTTTATAACCTTCGCCCAGGGGATGTAGGGGTCATTTTATCTCCAAAGACATAGTTATTGGGCCTTTTAACTATGCTGAATAAAAAGCTATTTCAAAATTTTGATCTGAAATTTTGGGAAAAAAGGGGCACGGCAGGGGGCCTAGTTGCCCTTCAATTTTTTCGGTCACTCAAAAAGGGAACTAGAACTTTTCATTTCCGTTAGAATGAGCCCTCTTCTGACATTCTAGGCCCACTGGGTCTATACAATCACTCCTAGGGAAAAAACACAAACTGTTTTATTACCCATAAAAATCCAAACAGAGATCATTGAAATTTTGACTGTTTTTTCTGCGTTACAGTTTCTGCTTTAATCCGTTTTTTAGAGCATTGAGCCGGGTCGCTCCTTAGTTACAGTTCGTTACCACGAGCTGTTTGATTACCAATCAAAATCCAGATAGAAATATTGATCGTTTATTCTGTGTTACCAAAAGTAGGGTATTCATAAAACTTAACAGTTTCACGAAATGTAATTCAACAAATAGAAAAGATTTTCGACTAAAGTAAGGAGCAAGTTTAAAACTTAAAAAAAATATAAATTACTCTGTATATAAGGGGGACTGCCCCCTTGTCGAAACCTTGCTCATAAAGATTTTTTTTTAGTGCTTTGAATTTTTTTTCCAATGGAAAATTTTCTTAAAAAACTCAGAAAAAAGCCCAAATTCATAGGAAAGAGTAAGGAGCTAAGGAGGAGACAGCCCCCTTCATACAAAGAATAATCTGTTCAAATAGGTTTCAAATCTTTTCCTTGTTTTCAGTTGAAAAGCTCTTTTTCTATTTAATTTCTGATTGTTTTCCAATTCTAATAACTTGGTCTAATAACTTGAGCTACTGTTCGCTTAAATCCCTGGTCAATTGCTTTTAAAATGTGTAAATAGATTATTATACGTTGATTAGTTTCGTCCTACGTTTGAATTTGCAATTTCAATTTTGGGTAAAATTTGACTACACTTACGAGATTGGCGATGTATAGTAATTTTGGTGAAAAGGCCTTGTTAATATTACTACTAAAGAATTTAGTTTGGATGAAAAGGAGTATTATTCTTTGTATGGATGGAAATTATGTGCGACTTTGGTCTTCTACAAAACTGATGCTATCACAACCTCTACAATAGGACTTTCTTATCGATAAATGCATTACACATATTTGCTCAAATACATTGAAGTACTTAATATAAATAGAAAAAGAAAAATATTACCAATGAAAATTGCTGAAAACTAAGTTCCCAGCAGTGTTCCACACCAAGGAAATTTCATGGCGGGGCTGATGATGACCTGCCTCGCCTTTTTCACCTCTGTGCTGGTAGATATGGGATGTAACATTAGCTGTATAGAAAAACATTCTAATTATTTCCTACTCCCCCCTCCCCTTTTAACTTTTATCTGAAGTCTCATGAAGAGTATGCAGTTTGCCGATTAGAATATACTTTTGTAGGAATCTACCTCACCCCCACCTAAACAATGCCTCAGCCCCCCCCCCCTCATTATACCTGATACGCAATTACAGATCAACAAACGTATCCTAATTTCATTACAAATATAGCGGGACAACTTGGTTGAATCCAGAACTACCACTGTGTGGCATTACTTCTTTTGCAATTGGGAAGCCAAAAATATAGTTATTGATACTTTTAAATCAGTTAGCTTCTCAGGATTTTAAATTAATAGCAAATTCGTCCTCTTAGGGGTAAATTCGTAGTTTGGTGCCCTAAACCACCTAAGCTGTCACCCAACCACCACTGCTATTTTGGCGTCTGCCCCCCCCATGGAAAATTTTCTGCCGGCGCCCTTGCCACCCTACTTGGTCTATGCCAACTGGTTACGCCACTGCCGTTACTCCGTTGAAGGAGAGTGGCTTGTAAGTGTGTAGAAAAAGTTCATGTTCCATTATTTTATATTTTAAAATACCTTCAAATCTTTCTTTTCTACAGAAAATAAAATGATAAGAAAAATATCGAAGCTCATGAGCACGTAATTGCTTTAAGTGGTTTTATTTTTTGCATATGAAAATAATTGCTTTTTTATATCTTGTTTTTGCAATATATGAGTTGTGTCTGACCTTCATAAATCTTGCCGACCTAAATATTTTCTTCTAGTTTTTACAAAGAAGTCAAAACAGGTTTCAAAATCCAAAATTCATTCATACCAGCTACGTCAGTTAACAGAAATTTAGGAGGAGGGGCAAATCTATCTTTCAAAATCTAGGGGGCAGTTTATTTGTATTTTTTTTTCAATAAAACACATAAGAAAGAATCGTAAATGTTGTTTGATATTCAGCGATGCTTGTGCTAAAAAAAATTTTCTTCATGCAGTTGATTATGCAACGATTATAAATAATTATACAATCCAACGCAATGACGTAATTTTGCAATTATTTACTAATTGTTTGTTTTGCAATCACTCTTACATAGGATTTAATATTCTCGATTATCTTGTTAGAGAGTTTCTGGTAAATGATTGAGTTTCTTTCTCTTTTTGCCCTGGAGTTTATGTTTCTGATTGGGTTAGATGTTAACTTCAGTCGGTAAAATCATGCTTCGCTCCCCTGTCTAGCTTGTGAAATTGGGGATTTTTAAGGTTGGTGACTAGATTTTGTCATTTTTTTCCCTGTTCCTTGGTGGCCAAGCAGCCTTGCGGGAGCCACTGCGATGAAGCTATTTTTGGGAATTTACTGTTAATGCAAGAACAACCCAAACTGAGTTGATGCTCTTGCCTCAAAGGCGCCTTGCCTCCACACCCAAACAAAGCCTAATTAGCGTTGGGGGAATTAGTACTTAGTTTCTCCGTCATTATTACTTATTTTTTTAGATGCAGGGCATTCCTCTCCCTAGCTATGTCCTCCAGTTTATTGTGTATATTTGGTCTGTGTATATTATTGTGCTGTGTATATTATTGGTAATATGTGGGGCTGACATTTAGAATTGACATAGGACCATTAATTTGCTTGAAATAACAGGCAAACAATCGTTTAAAGCCATCTTTATCTTCCAATGAATTGAATTGAAGTTATCAAGTATTTTGCAGTAGGTTGCATGAAGACATGGCTAATTGTAGAAAGAGAAAAGCCAAGAGAGATAGTCCAAGTAATTGAGAGGCAAATGTTTAAATGGCTGTGGCACGGGTAAATAGCGGGAGTCACTATGACTCTCTTATTAGACACATACTTGTGTGTTAGTTTTTGGAAAGGCACGCCAGCATGCCTAGAGTCTCAGGCAGGTTGATCAAGAATTTAAAATAGACATAGGACCGTTAGATTGCCTATTTGAATGCTTTATATAATAATAATATATTTTCTGCTGGAATTGCAGCAATGGAGATAAAACAAGCGGAGTGAAAAAAGAAACACCATCATCTACAAAATATTTACACTACAATACTTACTATTTACTACTACAATATAAGACGCCACTAATTTTCAATATTTTATTTCAGAAATGAAACAAGTTCTTTGAACAAAATTTGCTAACTTTTTATACAGAAATTTGCAAATTCCAAAATTTGTAGGAATTGTTGTCCATAATGCATGGTCTATAATTCAAGTCATTTTTTGTCATCTGCTTTTGCTTCAGCAGTTTCAAATCTTAAGATGATCAAATCCAAGCAAATTCTAATTTGTTCTAGTTTTTCCCTATAAAATATTACCCAAATTATTTGATTATACAAAAACCAAATGCTTGAGAAGTACCTTCATTGTCAAAACATGTTAAGCCCAGTACCAAGGTGTCAGGTTTAAGTTTACATAGTCCTGAAAAGCAGCAAAAAGTACCCACAGGATCATCTTCCCTTTTAGGAGACAAAAGATGGGCTGGAAAGACAAAAGACAAATGGGTTGGAAAGACAAAAGCTCTTCATGGTCACTTGGTAAAGCCTCTTCAACTTCTGAAAGAAAGCATAAATAAAACAGGCATCAAACACTTTCAACAGAAAAGCTTACAAAACAAGCCCAACTACTTCCTCTTTTTTAACAAATTGTCCCCGAGAATGAATAATAATCCTTAGAAGGACAGAAATAAAACTATATTTGACAAATAGCCAACACCAAATCTCAGAATTTAGACTTGAAAAAAAAAGGAATCCTAAAATTCTTCCTAAGGTTATGCAGTTGAGAGACTAATCAGTTGGCTAAATACTTAGGGTAAAGAAAGCCACCTAACACTTGGTTGCAATGTTGCTTTTTCCTCTTAGTGCTAATCCCAGTTTCCTTTAGTATCAGACAATGAAATTGTTTAATTAATTCGATTTTTTTTGCATGTTTAATTCATTTTCCTTCGAATTCCATTAGTTATTGTTTCCAGGGTAGAATATTCCAGAAATGCCTCTTTTCTTCATTATTTCTGTTTATCTTACTTGCTCTGTTGCTGCTCAGTTTTACATGCTGGGGTTGGGGGAATATGTCTAACACATTTTGCTCCATATTTTTTTAACCTATAAAGCCAAATAAAAAGAGGCAAGCCAAAAATCACTCTGGCACAGCTTGCATGTAATAAAAGTAAACTCCTGACATGCCTAAAAAGAGAAAAACGAAATAATTCCTAATAGAATGTGTTTTCTTCTTATCTATCTCTTGTTCTCTTAATCTGCAAAAAGAAGGAAAAACACATACAAATACAGACAAAAAGACATGACTACTTTCCACAATACATAGTACATCCAAGTAAAAATTTCACCGCAGGCGTTTATGTCTGTTTTGGATAAAACACAATGTTTGAATTTTATAATTAATCAATAAGTTTTCAAAAGCATTTGTAGATTTTTCATTTTTTAAACAAATATTTTATACTTCGTTAGCTGAATAATGCTCAATGTCTTAATTTGTTGTCGTTTCCTTTTTTGCCTTTTCGCCTTTCTTTGGGAAGCTATTTCAGCTAAAAAAAAAAAATTTGCCATAAAATAGATAGCAACATTAATATTTGATTATTATTTGGGACAACTAAATTGTAATTATAAGACAATGTATTTACCATTTGCCAGCTTTAAGGGGTCTCCCTCAGGCCACTCAGCGTGTCCCCAAGTGGCTATAGAGGAACACCCTACAGACATATAGGGTACCTCCATAGGAGGCACGGACCAAGGGGGACCTTGTCCCTGGGGGTCCATAATAGAAACTGGGGCACCCTCGACCGGGGCCATAAATACAGGTGGAGGAGGAAGAAGGCCCCTCAAATGTACAATCAACAGGGTCCACTGGTGTATCCAGTTGTCCTGTGAGTTACAAACCTTCTTCCAGCAGTGGGTTAAATTGCATGGTGATACAGAACACCATTGTGGGATGATCCTCTATAGGAGGGCAACTGCAGCAGGGCATAAGATCCAGATCTATGGACAACAGCCTCTGTGCAAAGAGCTGCCTCAACCCTTATGGGGTACCTGCAAGACTGGGGACCTTGTGGTCAACTCTATTTCCACTTGAGGAGTGGTGCCCCTCAAGGAAATCATAGCCTAGTAAACAACATAGTATTTGCATGGGATTTTGATTAATGGATATCTCTTTTGGGCTTGGTCTGTTTTGACAAGCGTTTTTGGGCTGAAAAACCTCTTCTTAGCTAGTGTATCTACTGAGTGGCCTCCCTGTAGTAGCACATTATTTGTAGGCATGAATATATAATGAGTTGAAGGTAATAAGCTTGAGACTGTCTGTGCAGGATTTCAACTCTTGTTGATAGAAGAGCATCACCAAGTGCTGAAAACCATGTCGTGATCAAGATGGGCCCAGGATTGCACAAAGCCGATATTCATACTGGAGGTCCCAGGGACTTCTATCTTTCTGGTCCTAAGCCTGCTTAGGCACTTTGGTGTAGACTTGAGAAGATATTTTGATCGCTGTCCTGCACTGGTATCCAGAATCATTGCTTTTTCTGAGGCCAAAACAATTTCAATGATTAAAAAAACATGAATATTGGAACTTGGAATGTTACAACGTTAAAAAATGACTATTGTAATTGACATTTTGATTGACAAATTCAGACAATTCAAACTGGACTTATTGGGAGTTTCAGAAACTGATATCCCAGGGATAGGAAGCATGAAATTAGGTGATATAGAATTTGTTTACTCAGGCAGGAAGGATGGGATTCATAGATAGAGAGTAGGGCTCATGATGAATAAGGAAGCTGCTAAGTCTTTTTTAGGCTGGGAAGGTATTAATAAAAGAATACTAATTGCTCATTTTACGACTAAAACGTTCAGGCTATCAGTTATAGTAGTATATGCCCCTGTAGAACCAACTGACAGAGATACTTTTGACTCAGATGAATTTTACTTACAGTTACAGGAGCAAATAGACAGGGTCCCATGTAGAAATATGGTGTTTTTATTAGGAGATTTTAATGCTCTGGTTGGTAGAAATAGGGATAGATCGTATCCTACCCTAGGTAGATATGGTGTAGAAAAAAAAAAACTGTAATGGCTGGCCTTGGCAATATTGTAGGTATAACAATCTAGCTATAACCAATGCAGTGTTAGGTCATAAATTTGCCCAAGACCTCTTCTGTCAACAACATAGTACCTTATCCTTATCCCTTTTCTTCATTTATTTGCAAATCACAAAAAGACAATCACAAGAAACAATCAAATATCAAGCATTATTATGAAAAAACATTGTATGTAATTTGTTTTGAAACAAATGCTTATTCTAAGAGACAGAAACTTGTCCCTGAGATAATTTTTGTGGCTGCCCCACAAAATGAATTCTTTGGTAGGAATGATTTATTTTATTGTAATTATTCTTTATGCCTGCAAACAGGAAAGAGTTTCCTGTTTGCAATGGGTGAATCAGGAAAAAACAAAAACGAGTGAACTGTTTTCCTGAATTGCAAATGAGAGAGATTGAACTACAAAAAGTAAGAGAAAATGTGCCAACCTGAAGACTTGTTGTGTCCTCCAAACTGGAAAAATGATGGCTAATAAAGCGGTTCTAGGCGTTTACTTCCCCAGAAAATACCCCCCCCCCCAGTGGAAAATAAGGCTTTTTAAATTTGAGAATTTTATTTGAGTTTTACTTTTTTTTAATTTCTGTAGGGGGAAGGAATTTTGGTTCTTGTGCATTGTGTGCCACTCACTGAAGTTTACGCTGTGTAAAACCTGAGAACTAACCGGTTTCTTCATTAGGTTTTTTGCAGCTTAGCGCAAGACAAGACAAAGACAAGTGACATAATATATGGGAAATTTATAATTTGGGCTATATATTTGCACCTAAGGAGGGGGGGGGGGGTAAAGTATTTGGACAGTTTGAAGTCAGAAAACAATTATTTCTAGGTATATGGCCACTAAAAAATTACGGAAGAATAGCGAGGTATCTGGAAATTTTGTTAACTAAAAAAAAAAAAAAAAAAAAAGAATTCTATTATAAAGTAAATGTAATGTTTCATTTGATTTTTTTTTTCTAGGTGTTAAATGTTTTTCTTTTCAATGACCGTTTTTCCAAGTATTAGATTCTATTATTAGGTTAATGTAGTGTTTCATTTAAGTGTTTTATGATGATTGCTGATCAAAGTTTATGTTATTTTCGCCTTTCATTTATGTCATTTTACTGTGTTCATGGCTGTATAATTGGCTTTAAAATACACTAATCGATCTATCTATCTATCTAATATGCAGAATAATTGTACCAAACAAACTTTGCATGCAGACCCGCCATACTTTATCCCCCCCCCCCCTAGTGTGCAAATTTATAGCCCAAATTTATTTCTAATGTAAAAAAGAAACTAACAAAAAAATTGGTGTGGTCTCAAATTTTACACAGCATAAACTTGAGTGAGTGGCACATAATAAACAAGTACCAAAGTTCCTTCCCCCTACGCAAATTGAAAAAATAAGTCAAATAAAATTCTCAAATTTAGAAAGCCTTATTTTCCACGGGGGGGGGGGGGTATTTTCCCCGGGGGGGGGAGTATTTTCCAGGGGGCTAATCGCCGGCCACTAATAAAACAGAATTTTTGTTGCAAAATGGCCCTTTCCTTCCCCTCAACTCTTAAAAACTACATCCAAGCTTTTGTACTATGTATATTCTTTCTTTTTGTTATTTTTATTGTGTAGAAATTTATAAGCAAGAGGAAGAAAGAGAAAATATTTACTAAAGCAAAGCAGCTTTATTTTTATTTTGTTACCAAAATTTAATAGGATAACTTACCATTTATAACAACAGAAGTCTCAGGAATGGTTATAAATTCAGCCATATTTGGAATTTCAGGCAACTCTATTATATTATCTCTGAAATAAGTTAATGCCACTTATAAAAAAATACCATACTATCAACAACACTTGGAAAGGGCACTCAAGTTTAATATTTTTTCTAGAAAAGCTGCAGATTGTTCTGTATTTACTGTGATAGATTTTCAAATTGGTATTTTGTCCATTTATTCACAACTTTCTGAATTTTTTTTTCTTCTATTTGTATGTTTTTAAAAAGTATGTCTTAAGGTTAAATAAATAATGAATTTCTTTCTTTTTATTTAGATTTTTAGTACCTTTAATTTTGTTGGAGCAATACATATATGACATTTCTAAAAGGCTCAAAAGACCCAGACTGTATTAACAGTTCTAACCAGAACTATATTAAGCACAGGAATTTTCGTGTCCTAGAAAAGTGCTGCTATAGATACCAAAAGAATTAAATCCTAAACTAGAGTTAATAAACAAAGTTGGTAGTTGGTCAGGTCATGTTAGATTAGGTATTTCATATAATGTATTCTGGGCAGCCTGCTATCCATAATTCTTTGTTGTAGCTTTCATAATTTTGTTACTAAAGTATATTTTCGCCATATTTTGGTATATTTCATTAGGATTAACCTAATTTCACTTCTAGGGTGTGTTCTGCATAATTAACAAGTAACCAAAAATTCTATTGTGAAATTGCAGAATACTGGCTTTTGTCAACTTGAAAAAGCAACACTTCTCAGAAGTGGCAGAATAGATGGAAAATATACAGTTTGGGCTATATGTTTGCAAATTGGGGGGGGGGGGGCAAAGTCTTTGGACACTTTTAAGTCAGAAAACAATTCTTACTTCATAATATGCAGAACAATTGTAGCTAACACGTTTTGCATTTAGACGGACTGTACTTTAATCCCGCCCCCCCTAATGTGCAAATATATAAGCCAAACATGTTTCTAAGTATTATATTTTTACCATAAATAGGTATATTTTATTAGGATTAACCTCATTTCACTTCTTGAGTGGCAGTGGGTATATGATACAAATAGGGTGAAGGAACTGATGATTCACCAGTTTTTGTAAAAAAACCCGTTTTTTTTACTCCAGAATAAGCATGGGTACTGTTCTGTTTTTCTGAAGAAACAGAAAAAAAATAAACAGGGCTTGAATAAAACAGAACAGAAACAGAACAGGTCAACAAAACACAGAATACCTGTTTCTGTTTCTGATCTGTTTTTTTTTTTTGTAAAAAGAGAAAACAGCTGTTTTTGATCAAAAACTACACTTGCCATGAGTAGTGCTTTTCTGTGGCAGTAACACTTTTGAGAAAACCTAGTACTCTTGGAGCATTTTTTCCACAAAAAATAGCAGTTATTCTAATATAGGAGCGAAAAATTGTCTGCGCACATAAATATCGCTATCATTTTTTTTCTTTATGATTATTTTTCTTCCATTTTCCCATTCCAAAAATAGACTTTTATGTTTATAATACATACTAGTTATTCGAGACATTTGGAAAAAAATAATTTCAGCATGAAATTACGCAGTCAGTGCAAAGTCATTAGTATTTAAGCTGAACATATACTTGATTTGGGAGTGGGAAATTTTTCCCTCCAGACCATGCTTACCCCTCCCCCCCCCCCGCCCAACTCTATCCTGATGTGTGAAAGTCATCTTAATCAAAAGTAAGAAAGAAGAAAAATGCACGGGAAAATGACACTTCTTACTGTCAATTAAAAAATTGTTTGTTACCTTGCAGCTTAAAGCAGCCTTTTAAGATTAATTATTTCCAAGCCAATTTGTGTGACAATTTTTCAAATAATACCCCTCAAATAAAGCCCTATGCCTTCACAAAGCCAGAACAAAATTTGCACTTTACTCAAAAAAGAAAAAAATGTTTTTACTTTTATAACTTTAATAAATCAAATAATCTTAACATTTTGATTACTAAATATCAGTATATGTATATTAAACTGACAATGCACATTCATTTGTATTTTTTAAGTAAAATGCAAATTTTGTTCTGGCCTTGGGAAGGCATAGGAGTTTTGCGCTCAACTTGTGTTAATTTCTGCTCGTTTTGAGTTTGACTCGGTTACTTGTTGTAATTTTTGTTCGTTTAGGGTTTCATTTATTGACTAATGCTGATTAGTGGTAGTTTTATGCTTGGTTGAATACTTGATCTTATTTTTGCTCATTTTTGGTTTATTGGAGATATCCACTTTTCTTTGAAAAACTCATTTTTTGGAAACAGTTTTTTAAATTAATTTCTATTTGTTTTTATTTACATAGCCCTTTCAGGTACAAAGAAAATAATACTTTAAATCCTTTGTTTTTTTAAGAATTTATAGTTTCGCCTGCTATTTGTATACTGGAGAAAACTTTTCAGCCATTTTTAACAACATACACCCTTTTAAAAATCTGGACACAAATAGTACTATTTGATTTAGTTTCATACCTCCTCTAGTTCACCTGAAATGGAAAACTTGACACCATTTGCAAAATAATTTGTTTACTTTCTCTGATAGCTCACATACACTTACGCTATTTTAATTTGGTTAAATTTTAAGAGCAGAAGTAGCCCTAAAAGTTTGAACATAATACTCTTAGTCGTTCTTGGGATACTGCTGAGATGCCTAATTGGGAATTGGCATTATTACAGTGCATTTGATTTAATCTTAAGGCAAAATTTAGTTTTTAAACATGGGCAAATGGGAGGGTGGGGGTGGAAGGGGGATTAGTTGCCCTCCAATCACTTTCGACTATTAAAAAGGGCATCAGACCTTTCTATTTTCAATCCAATGAGCCCTTTTCGAAGTTCCCACGACAACTCCTTCGATACGAAGTGCCCTGGTCTAAACAACAACAACAACAAAAAATAATATATTATACTCACATCGATCTTTACTATAAAAATGTCAAGCCTTCCAATCACTTTCGACTATTAAAAAGGGCACTAGGCCTTTCGATTTCCAATCGAATGAGCCCTTTTGGAAATGACAAAGCTTACTATAAACACCTTATATTCCCCCAGGGTACAAATTACAACCCTTACCCTAAGGGCTGTTAGGGTGGATGTCATCCTCTAACACCAATTTTTCAGAACTTTCAACTACTTTAAGCAAAATGGCTGTATCATATTTTGATTGGATGTGTTTGGGGAAATGTTGGGCGAAAGAGAGCCGGTAGTCGCTCTCCAATCACTTTCAACTATTAAAAATGGCACTAGCCCTTTCAATTTCCAATCAAATGAGCCCTTTTGAAGTTTCTACGACAACGCTTTCGATAATATCTTATATGCCCCCAGGGAATAACTTACAAACCTTGCCCTGAGTGCTGGGGGGGGGGTGTCATTCTCAAAGACCTAATTTCCAAAACTTTCTACTACGTTGAACAAAATGGTTATCTGAAAATATTGATTGGATGTGTATGAGGAATGGTGGGCGTGAGAGGGGAGTAAGTTACCCTCCAATCACTTTCGACTATTACAAAGGGCACTAGCCCTTTCAATTTCCAATTGAATGAGCCCCATTTGAAGTTTTACGACAACTATCTAAAAAACCTTATATGCCCTCAGGGCAGAACTTACAACCTTAGCCCATGGGGCTCTGGGGGGTTTGTCATTCTTAAATACATAATTTCCAGAACTTTCAAGTATGTTGAACAAAATGGCTATCTCTAAATTTTGATTGAATGTTTTTGGAAAAATGGTGGGCGTAAGAGCGGGGTTAATTACTCTCCACTCTCTTTCGACTATTAAAAAGGGCAATTTCAATTTCCAATCAAATGAGCCCTTTTTGAAATTTTTATAACAACTTTCTATATAAGCTTTATATGCCCCCAGGGCATAACTTACAACCCTTGCACTGAGGACTCTGAGGGGGTTATCATCCTAAAAGACCTAATTTCAAGAACTTGCAACTACGTTGAACAAAATGGATATCTCAAAATTTTGATTGGATGTGTTTGGGAAAATGGTGGGCGCGAGAGGGCGTTAGTTGCTCACCAATCACTTTCAAACGTTAAAAAAGGCACTAGCCCTTTCAATTTCAGAGTTCAGAGTGACCACATCTAATATCGGATATTATTAAACCAATCAATTTTTCAAGTGAAGTAATTTATCATTTCGTAATAACAATTGGCTTAGTTACAGTGATCTATATTCCTGCTTTATGTTCATCAATTAATTCAGTGACCTTCAGGGATTATAGGCTTTTCACAATTGGAGAAAAGCCATCAAACTAAGCAATACGAATATAAATTGGACATACGATATGAAATAAGCCAAAAATCAAAAATAGTTTTCGGAACAGTATAGGCATTTACGCTGCGATAAAAGTGACAGGAAAGAAGTAGGCAGAAGAGGGGTGAGAGAGTTGTCTGCAAGAGCCGTGGTACCCGCTGGGCTTGCCCCTTAAATTGCGGGGACAAGGTAGGCAGCCTCCAACGCTTCCCTTACTTCTCTCGTAAGTGAATTTCTGCTATTCATTTGGATTGAATTATTTCATTAGAAGGCGTTTGTTGGAAAGTGGGGGGACTTAAAAAAGCCCCCTTGCGGGCAAGTCATTGTTTTGTGACTTTACTTTAAGATCTAATTACGCTTAGAACTACGTTGGCTTAAATATAAAAAATTATTTTGAATATGTTACGGAATTGTGTAACTACAGTACTTACAGATGGAACAAAATTGGAGTGTATTGTAAAACCGTGTGTTGTTTTTTATACACATGAAGATATTATAGAGGCAAAGCGAAGCCTTCATACTGAGTTGAATATTACGAATCGTCTTGTGACCTACTCTAAAGATGAAGGCAATATCATTGAAATATGCAAAATTCTAGTTTCAGCTGCGAAAAATAATGTGAGCATGCCAAAATTTGTCATCTTTAACCACTGCTCGGTTCCGGTTATCAGAGATGTGGTGACTGCAACAGTTACTGCGACAGTAAATAAATTTTCTCGGAAGCTTGATAATTTTTTGGCCACCCAGTCCGCTCCAGCCACCAGTATTTGCACAAGCAGTCGTAGTGCACCTGAAACGTCCAAGCCCAGAAACTCTACCTATTCTGTCGTCTTGAAAAATCCCCCCAAGGAGCTCAATGGCCCAAATGACCGGAAAGCTTTCAGAGACAGTTTATGTGAAAATACAAATAACATTAGTGAACTTTGCAAATCTCCAAATGAATGGAAGTTAGTGGTCAGGTCGAAAGCTGCAGCAGCGAAAATCATTGAGAAAGTAAACTCTTCCAAGCCCGATCTCAAAATTACTGTTCGAGAACCCCTGCACATAGCTGTGCTTCGAAATGTCCCTGAGGATATAAACTGTGAAGAACTAAAAAATCTGATCCCGAATAGTACGAAGACTGAACAGTGCGGAAAATCCCGTTCTTTCAAAGTGTATTTTAACACTCTTAGTGAGCTCCAACAATTTCTGAGTGTTTCGGTGATTATCGGCTACGAGCGTCTACCTGCTGATCGGTTTAAGTTGTTGACAAGACGATGCTATAACTGTCAGAAAATCGGTCATCTCGCTTCCCAGTGTACGGCTGAACATGTATGCTCTAGATTAGCCTCAAGTGAACATCGTTCTACGCGAGATGAACCATGCAGACAGCCGACAGTCTGCTTTGAATGCCAAATCGGCAGTCACACGTGTTACAGTGTAAAATGTCCCATAACTAGTACTCCACAAAAGATATAATATCTGAAGCTTCTTCAGTTAAATGTGCATCGTGGACCATGAATGGCTCGTACTCGAATAAAAATCCGATCTTAGATGATTTTTTTGAGCAAAATGAAGTTGTCTGTTTACAAGAACATTTCGTCACAAGCCGCAGTAAAAGTATTCTTAGTTTTAATAGTTCAGTATCGGTCTATTCAGTTTCAGCGAAGCAGCTCAGTGGAAAAGGGCGACCCTCCGGTGGTATTGCCACTTTTGTTCGTTCGACTCTAAGATCTAGTGTATTTGAAGGCAATGATAATTTTCTGGCGATTCGTGTTGAGGGCTGTGTTTTTATTAATGTATATTTGCCTACAAATTACCATGATGAGCGTTCGGAGCGTGCTTTTACTTATTCTAGTGATAAACTCGGACAGTGTATTAACCATATTAGATCCTTAAGCCTTGAATGCATACCAGTTGGTGACTTCAATTGCGACTTGAATGAACCGCTCTTATCTAGGTCTTTACGTTCTACGTTGCTGCTTAGTATTTTTGGAGACCAGTTTGATCTCAAGTGCAAAGATTTAAATTTTACACATGTACACACCTCAATGTCCACATCAGATCTCGATCACCTCGTTGCGTCCGCAAATCTTAGGATTTCGCCTGTCAAGGTTGTGCTTGATTTTCAGCTGTCTGATCACTTACCAATACAGTTCTCAGCCGATATTCCTTGCCACAGCTCAGATACACAAACGCAAACGACTTCAAAAACACCTCCTACGTCTCGCCGTGATTGGCGCAAAATTAACCCTGTTTTATTTCAAGAAGAAGCCACCAGAGTCCTTAGTAAGATCCGTGTCTCTTTCCATCTTCTCTCTGGATTAACTGATCTTTCAAGGGAATAAACACAACTATCAGTTGACTTTTATTGCGCAGAAATTGGCCATGCCCTTCGCTGTGCTGAAAAAGCTGCCGTCCCTTTAAGTAGACGCCATCGTCATACCCTTCCAGGCTGGTTTGAAAATCCAGAATTAGTGGATACCCATTATAAGTCTAAATTTTGGCTTCAACTTTGGGTTTCTTGTGGACGACCCCGTTCGGGGGTAGTAAATTCAATCCGCCTGCTCACAAAAAGAAAATTCGCAAAGGAGCTAAAAGCTCACCGAAAAAAGATGATTCATATCGAATCTACACGGGCCAAAATTAATCCTTCTTTCCTTTGGCGTTCTCTGTCCTCTAAAAGCGATAAGTTTTCATCCGCAGCTGCAATCCCTGACTTCGACGGGTATGCATATTATGGGTCAGAACTTTTACTTCCTGATTCAGCCCTCAACGAAAGATACGAAGCTGAGTTGGACGACTTCTTAGATAGCTGTCCTCAAAGTGATTATCTTGTAACGGAGGGAGCTGTATGCAGGGCCATCTCTCACCTAAAACCTAAAAAATCTTTTGAGATTGACGGGATCAGTGCACTCCATCTAAAAAGTGGTGGGCCCGCTCTCATTAGTCATGTAATCCTCCTAATGCAGATTATCCTCATTCAGGGTATTGTCCCAACCCCTTTCTCAATTGGAGATCTTACACCAGTTCCTAAAAAAGGAAAAGTTACCATGCAATGCTCCTCTTTTCGTCCAGTCACGGTTGCTACCACTCTCTGCAAGTTATTTGAACTTTTATTTGTATATGAGTTTGAAAAACTGTGTTGCAGTCCACCAAGGCAATTTGGTTTCTAACGCGGCATTGGTTATGCGGACGTACGCCATGTCGTTGCATATACATTCCTGGATGCAAACAAATCACGAGAAAGTCTAGCGATCGGGGGCTTGGACCTGCAGAGAGTGTTTGATTCATTGATTCATGCACTTATGTTGCTAAACTCAGCTAAAAGAGGAGTCAACTCAAATATCATCCGGGCTTTCCGTGATATTTATTCTCACCTTCGCGTGCGACTCAAGCTCCCTCCCGATAAAGGCCTTCCGCCAGCCCCACGGTCAGCTTTGATACCAGTCCATAAAGGTGACCGTCAGGGAGCAGTTTTATCCCCAATTTCTTCAATAACTACATTATTGAACCTCAAGACAGCTGTCCTTCATCATGGATTCTCAGTTCCATTGACATCTCCCTAGTGTGCTATGCCGATGATACGCTGAATCTCAGCTGGACGCTTAACCGCCTTTCAGAAATATTCTCATGTCTGCAGTCCATCTACGATAAAGTTGGTCTGAGATTCAACTCCCAAAAGTCGGAAGTTTTGTTTTATAATTGGAAGAATGACCCTCCTACTAATATCACACTAGGTGATTGTTGAGTAAAACCAGTTGATAAAATAGTATATCTGGAGCTTCCACTAGGTTCCTCATTACAGTATACCCGTTCTCTCCTGATCTCACATCTTGAACGGCGAATATCCAGCTCCTATGCTTTGATTGTTAAATCCACTCTGAGATTTAACCGTCCACTACTGGCAAGTATTTACAACGCTACCGCTCTGCCACATATATTATATGTGACCCCTTTCTGGAATTTATTGGCAAACCGTGAAAAGTCTAAAATCCTTTCTATATTTCTCCGTTTTGCAAAGTACCTACTAAAATTGCAACCTTGGACAAAAAATAGTTTTCTGATTCGGCGCTATAACCTAGCGGACCCAAATCTAGCTGTTCAGACCCTTATTAGCCGGCAAAAAACAAAACTAGCAATTCCAAAGCACGAGGGGGCAAGTTTGTTTGTTTAATTTTTCCTTTTGTTTCTCTTTTTATTTTTTATTTTTTATTTTTTTTTTCTTTTTTTTTTCTCCTTTCAAAAGTTGTTGTGTTTATTTCTATTTTTGAAGAAGTTTTTGTTTCTTTTTTAATCTTTGAGTATGCTATCTTTCAGTTTCCACTTTTCGTACTATTTTGTATACTATTTAAGAAGTTGTTGCTTTTGTTGTTAGTATTATCGTTTTGTTTCCTCTTTTCGTATTTTTGTATACTCTGTCATTGTACATTTATTGTATACGACGGGTTTTCAATATATATTATTATATTATTATTATTTCCAATTGAATGAGCCCTTTTGAAGTTTCTACACTTTCAATAAAAACCTTATATGCCCCCAGGGCAATAACTTACAACCCTTGTCCTGAGGGCTTGGGGGGGAGGGCTTTCATCCTTTAAGACCTAATATCCTAAACTTTCAACTACCTTGAACAAAATGGCTATATAAAATATTGATTGGATGTGTTTGGAGAAAAGATTTGCGTGAGAAGGGGGTTGGTTGCCCTCAAATCACTTTTGACTATTAAAAAGTGATTAATAAAAACCTTCAATAAAAAGATTTCAATAAGAGCCTTATATGCCCCCAGGGAATAACTTATAAACCTTGCCCTGAAGACTGTGGGGGGAGTGTCCTGCTCAAAGGTATAACTTCCTGAACTTTGAACTGCGTGGAACAAAATGGCTATCTCAAAATCTCTATTGGATGTGTTTGGGGAAATGGTGGGCGTGGAAGGGTGTTAGTTCCTTTCCAATCACTTTCGACAATTAAAAAGGGCACTAGTCCTTTGAATTTTCAATACAATGAGCCCTTTTTCAAGTTTCTACGATAACGCGTTATATAAAAACCTTATATGTCCCCTGGGCATAATTTACGACCCTTGCCCCGTGGGCTTTGGGGAGGGGGGGGATGTCATCCTCACAGACCTAATTTCCAGAACGTAAAACTACGTTGAATAAAATAGCTATCTCAAAGTTTTGATTAGATATGTTTGGGGAAAAGGTGGGCGTGAGAGGCGGGTTAGTTGCCCTCTAATCGCGTTCAACTACTAAAAAGGGCACTAGTCCTTTGAATTTACAATCGAATGAGTCTTTTTGAAGTTTCTACGACAACGCCTTCTATAAAAAACCTTATATGCCCCCAGGGTATAACTTACAACCCTTGCCCTAAGGGCTGTGGGGGACTGTCTTCCTCAAAAAACATTATTTCTATCTGGAAATCAACTACGCTGAACAAAATGGCTATCTCAAAATTCGATTGGATGTGTTTCGGGAAATGGTGGGCGTGGAAGGGGTATTAGTCTCCTTTCAATCACTTTTGACTATTAAAAAGGGCACAAGCCACTCCAATTTCCAATTTAATGAGCCCTTTTCGAAGTTTTTACGACAACTTCTTCGATACGAAGTGGCTTTCTCTACAGAAAAAAAATATATTAAATAATAAATTGTGCCAACATCGTTCTTATTTGCCCCCAGGGCATATTTTAAAACCCTTACCCTGAGGGCTGTGGGGGAGTGTCCTCCTCTTTACATAGTCCCCGTTTCTTGTCTCGTTCTCGAGTGTCCCCGTTCTTTACTTAGGCAGCGCAATGCCTATGATATATACAACAACTTTCAATATAAACCTTATATGCCCCAGGGCATAACTTACATCCAATGCACTGAGGGCTCTGAGGGGGGTATCATCCTAAAAGACTTAATTTCCAGAACGTTCAACTACGTTGAACCAAATGGATATCTCTAAATTTTCATTGGATGTGTTTTGGAAAATGGTGGGTGTGAGAGGGGCGTTAGTCGCTATCCAATCACTTTCAACTATCAAAAAAGGCACTAGGCCTTTCAATTCCCAATTGAATGAGCTCTTTTCAAGTTTCTACGACATCGCTTTCAATGAAAACTTTATCTGCCCCCAGGGCATAACTTACAACCCTTGCACTGAGGGCTCTTAGGGGGTTATCATCCTAAGAGACCTAATTTCCAGAACTTTCAACTACGTTGAACAAAATGGATATCTCAAAATTTTTATTGGATGTGTTTGGGAAAATGGTGGGCGTGAGAGGGGCGTCAATCACTATCCAATCACTTTCAACTATTAAAAAAGGCACTAGCCCTTTCAATTCCCAATTGAATGAGCCCTTTTGAAGTTTCTACGACATCGTTTTCTATAAAAACCTTATATGCCCCCAAGGCGTAACTTACTATCCTTGCCCTGAGGGCTGTGGGGGGAGGGGTCGCCATCCTTAAAGACCTAATTTCGAAGACTCTCAACTACGTTGAATAAAATGGCTATTTACAAATTTTGATTCGATTTGTTTGGGGAAAAGGTCGGCGTCAGAGGGGGGTTAGTTGCCCTCAAATCACTGTTGACTATTAAAAAGGGTACTAGCCCTTTGAATTTCAAATCAAAAGAGGTCTTTTTCAAGTTTCTACGACAAAGATTTCAATAAAAACCTTATATGCCCCAAGGGCATAACTTATAACCCTTGCCCTGAGGGTTTTGGGGGAGTGTCCTCCTCAGAAATATATTTTTCTAGAAATCAACTACGCTGAAAAAAATGATTATCTCAAATTTTTTTTGGATGTGTTTGGGGGAATGATGGGCGTGGCGGGGATAATTGCCCTCCAATCACTTTCGACTATTAAAAAGGGTACTAGCTGTTTGAATTTCCAATCGAATGAGCTTTTTTTGAAGTTTCTACGACAACGCCTTCTATAAAAACCTTATATGCCCCCAGGGCATAACTTAAAACCCTTGCCCTGAGGGCTGTGGGGGAGTATTCTCCTCAAAAACATATTTTCTATCAGGAAATCAACTACGCTGAACAAAATGGCCATCTCAAAATTTTGATTGGATGTGTTTTGGGGAAAATAGGCGTGCAGGTGGGGGGGGGGCTAGTTGCCCTCCAACCACTTTCTACTATTAAAAAGGGGACTAGCCCTTTGAATTTCCAATCTAATGAGCCTTTTTTTTAGTTCCTATGACAACGCCTTCTATAAAAACCTTATATACCCCCAGGGCAAAATTTAAAACCCTTGTCCTGAGGGTTATGGGAGAGTGTCCTCTTCAAAAACATATTTTCTATCTAGAAATCAACTACGCTGAACAAAATGGCAATCTCAAAATTTTGATTGGATGTGTTTGGGGGAATGATGTGCGTGGGTGGGGGGGGGGGGGGGCTTGTAGCCCTCCAATCACTTTCGACTATTAAAAAGAGCACTAGCCCTTTGAATTTCCAATCGATTGAGCCTGTTTTGAAGTTTCTACGACAACGCCTTCTACAAAAAACCTTATATACCCCCAGGGCATAACTTAAAACCCTTGCCCTGAGCGCTGTGGGGGAGTGTCCTCCTCAAAACATATTTTCTGTTTGGAAATTAACTACGCTGAACAAAATGAATATCTTAAAATTTTGATTGGATGTCTGGGGGAATGATGGGCGTGGGGGGGGGGGCTAGTTACCCTCCAATTACTTTCGACTATTAAAAAGGGCACTAGATCTCTCGATTTCGAATCGAATGAGCCCCTTTTGAAGTTTCTACAACAACCCTTTCCATATGAAGTGCCCTGCTCTAAAGAAAAAAAAATGATACATTGTGCCAACGTCGTTCTTATATGCCCTCAGGGCATAACTTAAAACCCTCACCCCGAGGGTTGTGATACGAAGCGCCCGGGTATGGAGGAAAAAAAACATTGTGCCCATATTGTTCTTTACTTAGGCAGCGCTATCACGCTGCCTATGATTAGAAATAAGGAATGGTCGTATGTCTACTCTTCTTATTCTATATTTTGTTAATTCATTATCTTCTCTGTCACTTGCTTTGCTATTGGGATCTTTCTTTAGGGCAGCAGCCTGACTTGATATATATTTTTTTTTTGAGTTGGTTTGGATTTGTTATTTACTGCACCAGCCGCATATACTTTATTTTTGTGCACATCAATTATATCCTTCCTTTTAAGATGGTATATAAATGTCGTGGTAGAGACCCCCCTTGCCTTTACTTTGCAGAAATTGCACCTGATACTTTCTGTGATTCCTTTTTCAAATGGGATACCCAGAGAGATAGCTTAGAAGTTTTAGTTGGAACATCCAAGTCGTCATCAGAAGATGACATCATGCTTTTCTTAGCACGAAGGTAGATTTTAGGATTTTTTACAAAATTAGAAGCACCTTCCAGTAGCCTACCATTTCGAAAATTGCACCTCCGCCCAAATATCTGACCTCTTTCACCTCACTGGCATAACTAGGGGGAAAGGGACCAATTGCCTCCTGAGCTGTTTTGTTGGCACAATAAGCAAAAGAATCTGTCTGCTTATAAAAGCAAAATGACATATCCGAACTACGGTTTCATAACAACTTACACCATTTGAAGCACAATATTAATTTTTACGGGAATTAGCTTGTCTATAATTGGTATTTACGAGACAGATACATGAAATAGTTCACCGCTTTGTGCTAATTTTTTGAATTTCTTTTGCTGTATGGTAAAAAATACTGTGTTCACCGAAAGATTGGTATCCTACTGAATGAGAAAAGTTATATCAGCATTTTAGAAGAATTTGTCCCTTCCAGAAAATCAGCTAGTTCCAACTCTAGACTTGTCCTTGAAAGGATTTCTATTGATTTTAGAGATGATTTTAGTAACACGAGAAAAAGTATATTTGGCTATCTTGTTATGTTGATGCAATAAATATTTGCTAGCAAAAACTTATATTTCTACTGGACAAGACTTCAATACATTTACATTGCTCTCTGACTAAGCATTTAAGAGAATTTTACAAATTAATAATCAGTATTTATCAAGTATAGATCAGCAAGGCAATTGTAGCAAGTCAATGTTATTTAGCAGCATAAATTCCATAAGACAGTTAGATTAAAGTTCTCGCGGCTAAAGGTGCAAATTATTTCCCATGTAATGTAGGAGACAGAGGCCCTACCCCTACCACTAGAAAAAGAATACACAGTAATAAGTGATTTGTTTGTATCCTGCTTCTCCTGGACAATAACTGTGCAACTTTCCTGCTCAATTAATAGAATAATATACTGTAAGCATTACGTCGTTTTAGTGGAAATAAACTGCACCTTTACCGTCTTAACATTCAGGGGCAGATCTAAAGTAAAATCTCTGGCGAGGTCTAATGTGACAAGGCCACCAATGAGCAAAATCTTGGGGGGACCCAATGTGACAAAGGTACCGATAATTGACGAAATTGACAAATTTATTCTAAACAAAGGAGTGAAAAAAAGAAACAAAATAAGGAATGAGGGGGCAGGAACAAATCTTGGACGTTGGAGCCGGGTCCTCCTTGGATTCACCACTGCTAACACTTACGCAAATACCTACTATTATCTGACTCCTAGTCCCTAATTCTGCCTAGCTGAAACAATCAAACAGAACTATGTGATACGCTTGACAGACTGAGTTCCATCATTTTACTTACGTTCCAATTCTAGAAATCGCATGAGGTGTAACCACGCTTCTACACAATTTCAAATTTTGTATTAAAAATCATTTTGTAAGTTTAAAATTCTCAAATATCTCATTCTCGTATCCCTTAAATAAAATCAGAAACAGAAGAAAAACAGGTAGAAAAAAACAGAAACAGGACAAAATAGCTATTATAAAAACAGAAACAGAACAGAAAAATAAAAAATAGGTCATCTGTTTCTGTTCTGTTTCTGTTTTTTTTTTGCATAAACAGAACAGAAACAGGTACTTTAAAACAGAA
Organism: Artemia sp. Qi Xiang Cuo; assembly: GCF_049724085.1. Lineage (NCBI taxonomy): Eukaryota > Metazoa > Arthropoda > Branchiopoda > Anostraca > Artemiidae > Artemia > Artemia sp. Qi Xiang Cuo. The sequence continues at coordinate 59,911,966 of NC_142808.1, forward strand.
CAGAAACAGAAAACAGAAAGTGCCCCTGCTTACTCCAGAAGTCCTAATTTAAGAACTTTTGGTGTAAAAAGGGTTTCGGTATGTAGGAAAAACATCTAGGAATCTAATTGTTTGATGAGAAATTCAAAGTTTCATCTGAAAAAGGTGCAAAACCCCGATTTTCCGAAATTAGAGCATTTTCACTTACAAATTCAACACAGCAAAAAAGTTACCTGTTTCCAATGCTAGTTGGAACCCAATTCGACACATGTTGAATTACTTGGCGAGTACCTATTGGCAGAACCTGGTGTATTCAACATGTGCCAAAATACTTGGGGAATACCGGTGGACAGGACCTGGTGTATTTGACATGTAAATTTTTGTTCCTTTTTTTCTTCAACTTAATTTAATGTATAAAAGTATAAGACACTATTCAAAAAGTAGAAGTAATAAACCTAACAAATTTGTTTCAAGTATATAACAAAATTGGTTAATCATAAGGAGTGTGATATTGTGACCTAGATAATATAAATATTCTTTTTTCTAAGTGTTGCATTTATGACACAGGAATAGCATCTCCAAACTCTATCTAGAATGGCCCACTTCCTGTCAGTTTTAATGGTAAAGTAAAGATTTGTTCATTGTTGACAGTGTAAATGTCATCAACATTTGGCCATTTCAAAGTGTGATCTGTGATTCTAATTCACTTGAAAAATTTTAGTTTGGACTGTCTTTTGTCAGGAAAGTCCAGAAACCTAACGACAAAATATGGCATCTTGCTTTTTTTGTTGCTAAAGAAAATGGCTTATTATTTGTCAAGCTGCAGTTCAACTTCCAACCCAAATTTGAGATTTTTTTTTAGTTTCATTGATAAGTGCTAAGGGAAGGGAGAAATGACTTCCATGTGAACCTCTGGGATCTTTGACAGTAATGGGCACCCATAAATTTGGCAGCTATATTTTCGTCAGTGGACCCTGGAATTTCTACACCAATTATTTCTCATTTGTTTTACATGTTCAGTGAAGTTTCAACAGAGTCACTTATATTTTGACAGGGCCTGTTGCTGTCTGTCAAAAATTTCAACAAGGTTACTATAAGATATTCACAAAAGAAATGAATCAATTTATAGAAGTGATTATCTATGTTTGAATTTAGACGCACTTGTATCAAGTAAACACGGTAAATTTTGGAAACACTCAAGTGCAAAATTGGTAGATTATTATTATTTTTATGTGTATCACAACATTCTAAACTATAAAGGGATCTTTATAATGATTCAGCTCCGTCGACCCTTATGGGCTAGTTTCTCAGTTTAAATGCCCAGTGTCATTTGACCAAAAGTTTTTGGGGTTATCCGAGTTTTCTTCAGAATTGCTATTTTGACCCTGGGTGTTGATTACTGTTCAATTTCTAGGCCTAAATTCAGAAATATTATTTGGTGTTTACCAAGTATTATTTGTTCCCTGTCTTCTTAAATGTCTTCCCCGTCCCCCCTGTGTTCTAAACTGGTGTCTTGTTTTGTATGATGGACCTTCTTTGTGTATTATATGCCAGCAATCTGCCGCATAGTGATTCGGCTCACCCAATAATAGCAATTAAACCTTCTCTTAACTTGTTCGTTGGTTTCCTGGTTTCCACATGGTCTATAATTACTTCTATGTATTCTTGATCTATCATTTTTGGTTCTCCAACTATCCGTTTTTGGTGGCGGTGGGTGCCCATATTTTCTATAGTTACTCGCCGCTAACAACTCAAGGTTGTGGATTCTGTCGGCTACTTCCCTACACAGCAACCCTTGGCCTCTGTCATGCTTTTTTGGTTCATGATTTGGCTCCTCAAAGCTCACCCATTTTCGCCCCCTTCCATATCATATATTTTCTTGGTTTCCGGTGCTATTTATTGACATCTGATCAAATTTTTTCTAGGCCTTGTCAATTTCTACCTCTGTTTCTACTAGGACTATAGCCTGCTCTAGATTTTCTGCTTTCTGTGATAATATTAGTCTTAATAGCTTTTTGGTAGCCCTTGTGTAAAGGTAGATAATTGTACTTTCTGTACCGTCTAGTCACTTCTGCCTTTTCCTAACTGCAAGCATACAGACCGACAAATTTTGTCTGCATATTCCCTAATACTAGTTGAGATATTGAATGTTACTGCCTCTGTTTTTAGCCTCTCGGAAACACTTGTTTCGATGAACCTTGTTTTAAAAGATTCAATTAGTTTCAATGTCATTGGGCTCTTTTTGCTTAATCGCCTCAAAGTGCTTAAGAGCTCTTCCCTTTAATCTAGCTGCAACACATTGCTCTTTGACCTTATTGTCAAACGACTCAGTTTATTCCTCAAAAATTTTCAATAAACTCATCCACATCTGAAATTCCCATGAAGGCTATTCTGGTATAATTTTGGCAATTTCAAGTACCGTTGATAGGGAAGCCATTTTTTCATCTGGTACAGCCATTTATTTCAATATACAATTTGTATTTAGTCCTCTTGGCCGAGTTTTTCCAACCACCACCAGCTGTGGTAAAGTGGTTTTATGGTATTTAGGGTAAGGTTGTAGCTGATACCTTGTTTACTCCCTTTATAGGGGAGATAACTATGGTAGTATAAGAAATCGACAATTAAGTACAATACAATAATATACTTGAACACTTACAATAATCCAACAATATTCCAAGGTATTTCTAATAAGATAACAAACGGGCAGAGGTTTGCCTTGCAAGTCAAAGAGTGAACCTTTCAGTCTAAAAAACCTGAGTATATACATGAAAAACCAACCGCAATTTATCCGGCTAATTGAAATACTTAGCTAGGAAATTGGATATTGACCAAGCTCCTTTCGAGCTTACGCATTCCAGGATGTGTACGTTTATCTTAATAAAAAGTGGCATATCGAAACTTTGTATTTGTGTCTTAATGTTTTTATAATAATCCAAGTTTGACTTAATTAGATAGCATTACCACAATTTTAGGACCCTCTAGAGGGAAAAGGAGTGGAGTTATGTACTTAAAAACACCTTCCTTTGACATAGGCCTTCTTCAGCTTGTAGGCCAAGACCATCCCTGAAAGTGTCATTTTCCTAACCTAACCCCTTTCCAAGATAGGAAAAAGTAGCTAAAGTAGAATTTTACCCTTTTTTATGGTCTATCTGAATTTAATAATTGATTTACTTAAAAATTAAATTTTCCACTAATCTTTCTAATCTCTCCCAGACAGCTAACCCATATTATATATTTCCCATGAATTTGCTGATTCTCAATTTTGTCACCATTGATTCAATTTACAGGTCAAGTGGTTTTAATGACACTGACAATTGTATATCAAAGTAAAATCACCTACGGAACAAGTACTGACAAAACGTATCCTCTCCACACTAAAAAAGTGACCCTTTGTATACCTATGCGAACATGGCAACTTAAAATCGTAGTTACACAATTCATCCCGGTCACTCGTCGCCTGAATCACGCTCTAGCATAATTATTGGCCGGAGAAAAGTACTTTGGCTCAGAGTGATTAAGTAGTACAACATTTTGCATCTAGAGGCGCTGAGGTACGCGGGGTCACTTTTGGAGAGTTTTGTCAGTACTTGTTCCGTAGGTGATTATACTTTGAGATATATAAACCATATCTGTCATAAAAGAGAAAAAATCTTCTTTGGGGGTTCGGAAAGGGACCCCACGATTATTATATTCGTTGGAACCCCAACGATCATTATATTTGGTTCGCTTTGTTCGTACGTCATTTATGTGAATTATTCAATATTTACCGGTTGATTTACCAGTTAAAGGATTTCATAAGCAGGTTTTGAACTTTTCTTTTCACAAGCTTTATCCTTAAACAGATTTTTTTTATCAAAAACACGGTTGTCAACTACCGACGTCTCAAAACAGTACAAATTAAGGCTGAAAAAGAGGGATTTTTGCAAAAAAAGAGTGCAAGTTAAAAAATTTGCCTTCTCACTTTTCACAGTCTCTCCAACTGTTCTGATCACTTTTTTATTTAGGAAAAACCCTTGATATGGCTGAAAATTGTACTGAAATAGAAGAAATTGCATTATAGCCGATATTGGTCATTCTTAAATAAAAATATATATATAAAATATCCATTTTAGCCGATGTGACCAACTGCGGCTAAACTTGAAAACGAAGATATATTTTCCACCTTTTTTTTCAGGGATTTTGACAAATGTAGATGCTATTTTCTATAAAGAAATGTACTTCAAAATACCTTCCCCGGACTTTTCAGAAATGGGCCTGTAGACCCATTCCTGAAAGTTTCATTTTCCTAACCAGACGCTTTTCCAAGACTGCCAAAAGTTGCTGAAGTAGAATTTTACCAATAATTGAAATTGCTTTTTCAGAACAAAAACCAGATACAACAAAACTGATAACTGAAAATTAGGGTAAAATTTTGGTCAAAATTTCAATACCTATCAAGAAGGCAAATTTCCAAGACTGACAAATCAGAAGAGGGTAAACATGGAAGTTTGGCAATACCTTCCCAGAGTATGTTTTTGGCCCTGGATTCATTACTGAAAATTGCATTTTCCTAACTTAACCCTTTAACAAGATAGTGAAAAGTAGCTAAACTAGAATTTTACTGTAGCCTAGAAAGCTGTTAGACCAATATTTGTAAGAAGACAAGAATTGCTAAGACTCTGGAAGCAAAACCAAAATGCTGATAGAATAAGAAATATGGCTGCCTGTTTTGTGCTTTTAGATTCAAATTAATTGTCTCATGAACATGGTGAAACTTGCAATTTTGACTCTTTTTCATTATGTTTTTATCAGCTTGTTGAAGAAATTAGCAACATTTTTGAAAGTCTTTCAATATTTTAATTGTGATCAATTATTGAAATATGAATTTTTTTTATATGTGACCAATTTAAACCAACAAATGGTTTCCATACTTAAAAATTAAAGGTAGAGTAAAAGTACCAATGGTGCAACAGTGCAATTTTGGAACCCCTGTCAAAATTTTCCTTCGAAACAGAATAACTCTGCTTAGCCATGACTTGGAGCACCATCTCTTGAGGCCATTTTTTTATTTCAACAGTAGGAAATGTTGACGCAATATCCAGTACACCCAGATAAGAAAAGTACATTTAATTCAGTCAGTTTCCTATTTTTGACAAAAGGAGCTCCCAACAATTTATCAGGAATGTAATGTTCAAACTGCTGTTACTTCATTATTTATTGGAAAAAAAAAGTTGGAATTAGCACCAATGCATCAAGATACATCTGATTTTATCTGAATTCTACTCATATTAGCTTTTTCTTGATAAAATTAAATTAAAATGGCAACAAATGTTACATTGTTGAAACTTGGTTCCAGGTGTTAAAAATTCTTGTGTAATGTAGTGGAATACCAGGCGCGCTAAATATGTTCCTTTAGTCTATTAATTCGAGAGGAAGTTTTTAAGAGGTTTCCTCCTAGCGTAAAAGATCGCGTAAGCAGGTGCCAGAATACCCTGACATCAGTAACAGGTCGCAAACTGACAATTTTTGGGGAATGTCCATTAAAATTTAGCACAGGGGATATAGAAATAACAGTAACGGTGATAATATGTAAACAACTATCATTCCCTTGTATTCTAGGAGTAGATGCTATAAGAAAATATGGATCGTATGGGAACCCCTAACTGATAAAATAAGCATAAACAAGGCAAACAAAACAAATAGGCAAGTTTGCGTAACAGCAGATAAAGATAGTGACAATTCCGATTATAACTTAAGAATAAACGGGATAATCACAATAGAAGAAGGAACATTAACTCAAGTGCTAGCAACATTAAATACAAAAGAAGGAAAGAATAAAACAATTGATGCCATTATAGGGGGGTACACCTTCGAAGAATCTCGTGGAAAATCAAATTATTAAAATTGAAAATGATATCACATATTTAAAATTATCAAATCTAAGTAATAATAAAGTAAAGCTAAACCAAATAGCACTAGGATTGGCGGAAAAGATTTCAAATGCAGAAATAAAATCACTAAGCAGCTCAGAATTAAGCGTAAATTTTACTAGCCACGAGCAAATGTCGTCGAAACCGCAACCGGAAAAATAACAAAAACTGATTTTTTTGCAACAGTTTAATTTAGTACATTTACCGGAAAATATAAAAACCCGGGTGGGAAACATTCTTTGGGACTTTAGATGGACATTCGCAAGACAAAAAGTGGATTACGGATTAACTCATTTAATCACGCACAAAATACCAGCACAGCACCATCCAATTAAAAAATCATCGTATAAAAAACCTTATCATTTAAAACCATGACTAAATGACCAAATAAAGGAAATGGAAGAGCAGGGTGTAATCAAAGAGAGTGTTAGTGAGTGGTGTTTACCACTAGTATTCATAGGCAGCACGCTAGCGCTGCCTAAGTAAAGAACGATGTGGGCTCAACGTTTTTTTTCTCCATACCCGGGCACTTCGTATCGAAGGAGTTGTCATAGAAAGTTTGAAAAGAGCTCATTCGATTGGAAATTGGAATGGCTAGTGCCCTTTCTAATAGTCGAAAGTGATTGGAGGGCAACTAGCCCCCCTCCCCTCCCACGCCCATCATTTCCCCAAACACATCCAATCAAAATTTTGAGATAGCCATTTTGTTCAGCGTAGTTGATTTCCAGATAGAGAATATATTTTTGAGGACGACACTCCCTCAAAACCCTCGGGGCGAAGGTTTTAAGTTATTCCCTGGGGGCATATAAGGTTTTTATAGAAGGCGTTGTCGTAGAAACTTCAAAACAGGCTCATTCGATTGAAAATTCAAAGGGCTAGTACCCTTTTTAATAGTCGAAAGTGATTGGAGGGCAACTAGCCCCCCCCCCCACGCTCAGCATTCCCCCAAAAACATCCAAATCAAAATTTTGAGATAACCATTTTGTTCAGCGTAGTTGATTTCCAGATAGAAAATATGATTTTGAGGAGGACACTCCCCCACAATCCTCAGGGCAAGGGTTTTAAGTTGTGCCCTGGGGGCATATAAGGTTTTTACAGAAGGCGTTGTCGTAAATACTTCAAAAAATGCTTATTCGATTGGAAATTCAAAGAGCTAGTGCCCTTTTTAATAGTCGAAAGTAATTAGAGGGCAACTAGCCCCCCACGCCCATCATTTCCCAAAACACGAATAATCAAAATTTTGAGACAGCCATTTTGTTCAGCGTAGTTGATTTCCAGATAGAAAATATGTTTTGAGGAGGACATTCCCTAACAGCCCTCATGGCAACGGGTTTAAGTTATGCCCTGGGCGCCTATAGGGTTTTTAAAGAAGGCGTTGTCGTAGAAACTTCAAAAAAGCTCATTCGATTAGAAATTCAAAGGGCTAGTGCCCTTTATAATAGTCTAAAGTGATTGGAGGGCAACTGCCCCCCCCCCCTCCACACCCATCATCCCCCCAAACACATCCATTAAAAATTTTGAGATAGATATTTTGTTCAGCGTAATTAATTTACGTAATTGCTAAGGTTTTTATTGAAATCTTTGTCGTAGAAACTTGAAAAAGGACTCATTCGATTTGAAATTCAAAGGGCTAATACTCTTTTTATAGTCGAAAGGGATTTGAGGGCAACTAACCCCCCTCTCACGCCCACCTTTTCCCAAAACACATCCAATCAAAATTTTTAGATAAACATTTTATTCAACGTAGTTGAAAGTTTAGGAAATTAGGTCTCTAAGGATAACAACGCCTCCCCCCACAGCCCTCAGGGCAAGGGTTGTAAGTTATGACCAGGGGGTGAATAAAAATTTTATTGAAAACGTTGTCGTAGAAACTTTGTCGTAGAAATAGTTGAAAATGATTGGATAGCGACTAACGCCCCTCTCACGCCCACCATTTTCCAAAACACATCCAATCAAAATTTTTAGATATCCATTTTGTTCAACGTAGTTGAACGTTCTGGAAATTATGTCTTTTAGGATGATAACTCCCTCCGAGCCCTCAGTGTAAGGGTTGTAAGTTTTGCCCTGGGGGCATTTAAGGTTTATACAGAAAGTTGTCGCATAAATCACAGGCAGCGCGATCGCGCTGCCTAAGTAAATAACGGGGACACTCGAGAACGAGACAAGAAACGGGGATTAAGTAAAGAGGATGATAGTCCCCCACAGTCCTCAGGGTAAGGGTTTTAAGTTATGCCCTTGGGACATATAAGAACGATGTTGGCACAATGTATTATTTATTAATTTTTTCCTTTAGAGTAGGGCACTTCGTATCGAAGAAGTTGTCATAGAAATTTCGAAAAGCGCTCATTCAATTGGAGGGGCTTGTGCCCTTTTTAATAGTCGAAAGTGATTGAAAGTTGACTAGCACCCCTTCCACGTCCACCATTTCAAGAAAGACATCCATTAAAAAAAATTTGAGATAGCCATTTTGTTCAGCGTAGTTGATTTCCAGATAGAAATTATGTTTTTGAGGACAGTCCCCCTTGGGGCAAGCCCTTAGGGCAAGGGTTGTAAGTTATGCCCTGGGAGCATATACGGTTTGTTTTACAGAAAAAGTTGTCGTAAAAACTTGTCGTAAAAAGGGCTAGCGCCCTTTTTAATAGTTGGAAGTGATTGGAAAGCAACCAACACCCCTTCCACCAAATCAAAATAGTGTAAGTGTATCCAAGCTATCAAAGAAAGTAAACAGATTTTGTTTTGCGAATGGTATCAAGTTTTCCATTTCAGGTCAACTAGGGGAGGTATGAAACTAAATTAAACAGTACTATTTGTGTCCAGATTTTCAAAAGGGTGTATGCTGTTAAAAATTGCTGAAGTTTTTTTTCCAGCATACAAATAGCAGGCCAAACTATGAATTCTTAAAAAACGAAAAGATTTAAAGTATTATTTTCTTTTTCTCTGAAAAAACTGTGTCAATATAAAACAAAAAGAAATTAATTAAAAAAGCTTTTTCCATAAAATAAGTTTTTCAAAGATAAGTTAAGAACTCCATTAAACAGAAAAAGAGCAAAAATAAAATCAAATAATCTACCAAGCGTGAAACTACCACAAATCAGCATCGATAACAAAATTTGCACTTTACAGAAAAAAATATAAATGTTTATACTTTTATAACTTTAATAAATCAAATAATATTAACGTTTTGATTACTAAATATCAGTATGTGTATATTAGACTGACAATGCTCATTCACTTGTATTTTTTCAGTAAAGTGCAAATTTTGTGCTGGCCTTGGGAAGGCATAGGGGTTTTGCACCCAACTTATGTTAATTTCTGCTCGTTTTGAGTTTGCCTCGGTTATTTATTGCAATTTCTGTTCTTTTTGGGTTTCATTTATTTATCAATGCTGATTTGTGGTAGTTTTACTCAGTGACATGGTGAACCAGAAGACAAGAGCACAAAAATATTCCAGGTATAATATTTGAAGGAAAGAATTCCAAACGAATGTTGCATTCGTTGCAGTAGCAGTGAAAAGACATTTCTTTTCAGTGAAAAGAACTGAGAGTAGCAGTGAAAAGACATATCACTACGAAAATATTCCAAGTCTTCCATTTCAAGGAAACAATTTCAAAATGAACTTCAAAATATCGACAGAATGTAACACTGTCAAGGTAAACCACGACGCAACAGTACAAAAATACTCCAAGTCTTACATTTCAACGAAAGAATTACAAAATAAACATTGAAACATCTGCAGAGTGTAAAACTGACATGGTAAACCACTACTAAAATATTTCAAGTTTTACATTGCAAAAACAAAAATTCAAACTGAACTTTGAAACATCTACAGAATGTAACGGAGACAAGACATAACGCTACCCATACTTTTTCTGTGTGTGAGTTTTTTTTGTGTGTGTGTGCTTGTTTGTGTGTGTATGTGTTTGTGTGTGTGTTTTGTTTGTGTGTGTTTGTGTGTGTGGGTTTTTGTGTTTGTGTGTGCGTGTTTTTTTTGTGTGTGTATGTGTTTTTGTGTGTGTTTTTGTGTCTGGGTTTTGTGTTTGTGTGTGTTTTGGTTTGTGTATGTGTGTGTGCGTCTGTGTGTATGTTTGTGTTTGTGTGTGTGTGCGTTTTTGTGTTTGTGTGTCTGTTTGTTTGTGTGTATGTTTTTTTTGTGTGTGTGTGTGTTTTTTGTGTGCGTGTGTGTATGTGTTTGTGTGTTTTTTGTGTGTGTGAGTTTTTGTTTTTTTGTTTTTTAGTGTTTTTTTGTGTGTTTTTATGTGTGTGTATGTGTGTGTGTGTGTTTTGTGTTTGTTTGTGTTTTTGTGTTTTTGTGTCCCAGGGAGACAACAAGCATAAGAAATCTACAGTAAGATATAATACAATAAGATATTGTATTTGTGTATGTGTGTGTGTTTGTGTGTGTGTGCGTTTTTGTGTTTGTTTGTCTGTGTGTGTGTGTGTATGCGTTTTTGTGTGTGTATGTGTGTTTTTTGTGTGCATGTGGGTGTATGTGTTTGTGTGTGTGTGTTTTGTGTTTGTTTGTGTTTTCGTGTGTGTTATTTTTTGTGTTTTAGTGTGTTTTTGTGTGTTTTCATGTGTGTGTATGTGTGTTTTGTGTGTTGTTTTGTGTATGTGTGCGTGTTTTTTTTGTGTGTGTGGGTGTTTTTGTGTGTATGTGTGTTTGTGTCTCTGTTTTGTGTTTTCTGTGTGTGTGTGTGTCTGTGTCTGTGCGTGTGTTTTTGTGTCTGTGTTTTTTGTTCTAGTGTGTTTTTGTGTGTGTGTTTGTGTGTCTGTGTGTTTGTGTGTGTCTGTTTGTGTGTGTGTTTTTTTGTTTGTATGTGTGTGTGTTTGTGTGTCTGTGTGCGTATGCCTTTGCTGTGTGTGTTTATTTATGTGTGTTTTCGTGTTTGTGTGTGTTTTTGTGTTTTTGTGTCCCAGGGAGACAACAAGTGTAAGAAATCTACAGTAAGATATAATACAATAAGATACTTAGACACTTACAATAATCTGAAAATATTCCAAGGTATTTCTAAATCAACGGACCAGAGGTCAGTCCGGCATAAAATTAGTATATCACATCCCGTTTTCATATAATGTATCTTTTATATATTTCGTTAACCACACCTTATTGGGGCCCACTGACGCCCATAGCTAGGAAGTGGTGATTTCTCAATTTCCTATTAAGTTTACACATACCAGGATGTGTTCCTTTACTTAATAAATAGTGGTATTTAGAAACTTTGTATTTGCGTTTTAATGTTTTTTGTAAATTCAAAATTCGACTTAATTAGAAAGCGTCACCACACTAAAGTAGATTAAGATTTGTCCGAGATTCAATGAACACTAATTCCTTCTACAAGAAATAATTTAAAAATATCTTCTTTCGGGTCACTGATAAATTTATAACCAAATTTATTTGATTATTCAGAGCTTGTCCGCTTCAAACCCCTTTGATTTATCTTCTTAAAGTACCTTAACGAATCAAATAAATCTCGTAACTTTGGTGCTGCCATCCCTAACCAAATTAACAGAGTTTACCTAATTTGATAATTAGGACTTATGGACTCTAATACAATAGACCCAAGCCTTAACTAAATTAGCCAAGTGCAATTTATTCTGTTAGAATTTCTGTAGCTCTAAAACTAAAATAATCCCTTTTTTTCGGTGAATCACACGTGGACAAAAGAAGATCGACAAACACCCACACTTGTGGGTCTCCGAAGACCGACAAACTTTTAGTCCAAAAAATAGGGCAGTTTTACAACTGGTACCAGCGGTACTCAAGTTCGTTATAACTTTCGTTCAAGAGGGGGAGGGGATTAATAAAATTTATTAATTTTCGTAAAATTTTGTCCTCTGTTCCTCCCAAGAAGATAGGGAAAAGTAAGAAGAAATAAAGTTCTGGAGCTATTTTTTCGCTTCTAGATTTCTTATGATTTTTCCTTTGGTCTTTAATATTTTCAATATTCTTGGTCACTCTCCCGTATTTTTCAAAACTTTGCCCACTCCCTCCTAAAAAACAAAACAAAGTTGGGTTTCTTGGAAGTGAATTTCTTCTTATAAATTTTTGGTAATCTAAAATTTTCTTATGATAAAGCCTTCAAATTTATGTCTAGGACAAATCATTTCTCTGTCAGTCCTATTTAATACTTTTTAAAAAGAGATATGAAAGGCTTAGGAACATATCACCTTGGAAAATTACAATTTTTATGATTTAATTGCAATGTTTATATTTTTTTGTGATTTTGAATAATCTGTACCTGTCCCTCCTCTCTCCAAATTTAACTCATTCTCAGTTTCTTTTTTTATTTAAAAATGGTTAGTTCGAACAGATTTAAAGCCTTAATTTTTCTTTTCTATGTTTTTCTTTCTTAATTTTTCCTCGCAAGTTTGTTTTTGCAACAGAGAGAATATTTATTAGCAAAACAACAATTGAAATTTATCCTTCAATTTGACCTTCAATAACTCATAGGGGAAGGTATTCCCGCCATAGTCGTCATCAGCATGGTTGATAAAATATAAACTGTTTCGTTTGTTCTTGAAATGTAATTAATCCGAGTTTGTCACCATTTATATTTGTGACCAAGGCCGTATCTAAGAGGGCTAGGGGTTTAACCCCCCCCCCACAAAAAATTCTAAATCGTCAGAACCCTGGGGCAAGGGTAGTAAGGTATGCCCTGGGGGCATATAAGGCTTATGTGAAATGGGTGGCTGTGTAAACTTCGGATGGGGCTCACTTGAAAAGCAATTGGGCGTTCTTGTGTTCATTTTAAGAATAAAAAGTGATTCGAAGGTGATACCCCAATAAAAAGTGATACCCCAATGACCAAGCTCTTTTTCTCCCTGAGAAGATTCAATCAAAATTTTGAGATAGTTTTTTGGTCAAAATTTTTGAAATGGGTTGTCAAAAGGACGTAACTCAGTAATGACTAAATATATTAGTTTGGAACTTTCAGAAAATGATAAGAGAGATGACCAATTGACCAAAAAAGCAATATTTGCACGCTACAGCTACTACTTCAACTACCACCCCTAGTGCTGCTACCCCAACTAGTACTGCTGCTACCACTAAAACTGCTACTTTTGTGGTGAATACTACTAAGACTGAGGAGATTGAAATTAACCCATATAGGAAACATTTAGGGGGAAGTTGAACTAATCAAAACTTAATGTGTGCATAAATATTGCTGAAATCGACGTATAAGCAATATTTTTGGAACGGCTTTTCGTATCAAGAAAAAACTTCTGGAATATGAGTGAACATTTCATAAGTGAAATGTTCAACTGACCGAAAGGCAACATATACCTGCCACTACTGTTCCAAACAAGGCCGTACCCACAGGGAGGGTTAGGGGTTTGAACCCCCCTCCCCCCGAAATGTTTGTCTGACTCGTAAAAACGTAACAAAAATGGACATAAACAAATTTTGTTTGCATTTTTTGAAGTATTTTCGTGTAATCCCCCCCCCCCCCCGAATTTTTTTTGAGTAAAACCCCCTCTGAAAAAAATCCTGGGTACGGCCTTGGTTCCAGCTAATACCACTACTGCTATTATAATAGAATGTTTAAGGCTCTCTCTTTTTCGATACAGTTATAAGAAACATCTTCTTTCTACTAGTACAAATGAATAATGTTTAGGAGGATTCTCTCTTTCTTGTGTAGTGCACAGTGCCTTTTTCTGTATTTTTATTTTTTCGTTATCTACTGAATTTTCTTTTATCTCGGATATTTGTCACTTCACTCAAATGACTGTCAAGCCATCAACCAAATTGAATAAGCATTGCGAAAACAAAAGCTACTTAAAACACATATAATTTCTTTAACGCAACTTTTTATTATTCGATTAAATTCTAGAAGGCAATATGGTATAAAAGGCAAAACTGGTTTTACCTACAAGCAGGTGATCTACGGAACGTAAAAGATAAAAAGTAGTAAAAAGAAAAAAAAAGGTAAAAATCAGATATAAAAGCCCTAATTTATATTCCTTTCGTAGAGAAGTATTTAATATTACTACAAATGTTTGTATACTCGTAGAATAAAACTATTTTCATTGCCACTTTCAATTTATTTAGAAAAAAGGCTCAAAATATTCAAAGTTAAGTATTTTCTTAACCATATAAAATCAATAATAAAACAGTTAGAAGTCTTTATGAACATTTTGAAGCTGCACAATTAGCAAGGCAAATGTTAAAACACATAAACCCTCACTATTAATAATCTAAAAAAAAATGTAAAACAGAAACTTAGGTTTCGTAGGTTATGCAGCTTTTAGCTTATCCCATAAGAATAGCTAATGTAGATACATTCTAATATTGATTTTGTTAGTCATTTTATTATTTTAAGAAGATTTCACGATTCCTGCTTTTTGTGTACTAGTAACGTAAAGGACAAGATTTGAGAATCAAGTAAGAATCATGTGATTTAAGGTGTCAGGCTTTCAATGCAAAAAAATTTGCCTTTTTCTGCAATAGAAATACTGAAAAGATTTATTTTACAAGAAAATATTCTTTATCAATTTAAAATTAATCTCCTTACTTGTTTTTTCAAATTAAAGCCTCTTGCTTCTTTTGTGTAAATAATACAAATAATTTGACTTAGTTTCAACGTATTCATATAGACTATGGTCATAATCTGAGTTTTAATGAGTTTTAAGACTATGGTCATAATCTGAGTTTTAATCTTACATCTTGGTACAGTAAAATAAAATTCTAGAAAGAAAATGAAAAAAAGTGTTGTACAAGGGAAAAGTCCCAGGGGAAATATTTCACACGGGGGAAAAAATTTTCTAGTATGATTTGAAAAAAAATTACAAAATAAATAACTTTTTTTAGCTGAAAATTAAAGCAACATTGAAAGTCAAATGACATTATTCCGTACATGAAATGGGTTGTCCCTTTCTCAATCCTAGTTGTTTACTCCAAAGGTTTGCTTTTTGTCACAATGGTTTAAGAAAGAATGCAAAAACACAATAATTGCTGAACTTGAATGAAAAGTATTCTAGAAGAACTTTGAGATTTTAGCGTAAGGAGCAAGGGTTGAGGAATGGACAGACCCCTCATATACAGAATAATTTTTCTTTGATTTGAGTTTCAATACTGCTCCTTACTTTCAGCTGATTTTTTTTTAAATTTGATCAACCAAAGAAAGCACAAATCAAATATTAACAAAATAAGGAATTTTAAAAATAAATAAGAAAAAAACATTCACTGTAAAAATTTAAAAATAAGCCAGTCAGCGAAGATAATCCACCCGTATTGATTCTAATTTTGCCTACAACACCAAATAAAAAACAATTCTCTTCAAATAGAAAAAGGAATTATGTGTTCATGAACTGGTTCCAAGGCCTTCCCAATCCTCCCCCTCCTAAGTACATGTTTCTTTCACTGGGGGGCTGCATCAAAGTTCACTAAGAAATTGTCTTAAAAATATACTATCAAGTAGAATCTCAATCCTTTTTTACATCCCAGAACAGTCGATTTCAACAATGTTTCTTGGAACATCCACAAATTGGTAGACGAGTCTCTGGCCATCCACCTTCGCTAAAATTCCACACTTATAGTAGTACCTATAATAAATATAATTAAAAATTTGATTTTGTCATTATATCAAGCAAATGGATAAAATGAATAGTTTCAAGAATGAATACTGAACACAGAAAGGAAGATAAGAAGTATTTGAATAAATATAGGAAATATATTTATTTTATTTTCTCGAAAACGGCTCCATATTTTGCGAGGAAAACTGGTATCTTGGGATATTTTCGCATAAAAAAACGATCTAGGCCGGTCAGATTTCTGTGAAAATTCGTGAAGAGTCTTAATTTTTGAAAATAAAAATTCATGTCAGTGATGTCATTTTTCTCTACATCATTACTGCAAGTACTGCAATGACGTTGTCACACTTATGTAGAAAAATTTAAGATTTTCATGCAAGAAATAGTTTAAATCCTTATTTTCAAAAAAAGGGGAAACAACCATGGGTACCCATAAGCTGAATTCCAGGGGGGGGGGCAAACCTCATCTAATTGGCACTTTTAATGCTATATAATAGAAATCTGAGAAAAAAAAAATTAAAATAAGGCATCATTCAGCCAGGGGGCAGGAGGCCCCCTGCCCCCCCATATGGGCGGCCAAGGAAACAACCCCTAAATGTCATAGAGCTGTAATATGAAAATAACGCTCCTATTTTTTTAAATTTTCAAGCTCCTATTTGCAAAAATTTGGAATTTTGTATTCTTGGCCACAAATTGCTTAAACAGCAAAAAGCTAGTAATTGCAAAAGTACCTACTTGTATTTTGACAAGGAATTACAACAATTCAAAAACCATAAAAAAGAAGACCAAAACTTTGAGGCTTAGTAGAAATCGGACTTGCCGGGCTTAATTAAATATCTTTGAAAATTAAAATGATGATTCTTTGGAACCACAAAAAGAACACCCCAAATATATGTAATTCACAATGGGTGAGAATCAACAACCTGGACTATCAAATGAGACAATACCCAACAAACAAAAATTTACATGTGTGATAAATGATACTTTTTGGACGAAAATGGGGTTTCTGTCCCACCACCTAATAATTAACAAATCTACAACCTGGACTGTCGTTTAAAACTAGACCAGTAAGGGCAGCTAAAGTACAGGACATTGGCTAATTATGCATTAGCCTACTAATGAAAATCCAACCTAATGAAGAATGAAAAATAGGTTTATAAGATAAGCGACAGTGGAGCATAAACGTGCCAAAATTGAAAATGATTGTTAGGATAAAAGGGTTTGGGATTTTGACTTGGATAAGATGATCAATGCTTACCATTTCTTTGTTAAAAGAAATGAAGTTTCTGCGATATGTAATTCATAATGACAAAAGAAAAATAGGGGCAAAAGTTGACGTTCAACACTGTAAAAGCTCCAAGCATTGAAATCATAGGCAATGCAACAGCGCTGCCTAAGTAAAATCGATGTCTGCAACAATGTATTTTTTTGGGGGGTTTCTTCATTTTAGACCAGGGCATTTCGTATCGAGATATTTGTCGTAGAAACTTGAAAAAGGGCTCATTCGATTGGAAACTGGAAGGGCTTGTGCACTTTTAATAGTCAAAAGTGATTCGAAAGCAACTAACACTCCTTTAACGCCCACCATTTCACTAAACACATCCAATCAAAATTTTGAGATAGTCATTTTGTTTGACGTAGTTGAAAGGTCTTGAAATTATGTCTTTGAAGAGGACACTCCCCTCAGTCCTCAGGGCAAGGGTTGCACCATATGCCCTTGGGGCACACAAGGTTTTTATTGAAAGCGTTGTCATGAAAACTTCAAAAAGGGTTCATTCAATTGGAAATTCAAAAGGCTAGTGCCTTTTTTAATAGTTGAAAGTGGTTGGAGGACACCTACCCCCCCCCCTCTCGCCTACCATTTCCCCAAACACATACAATCAAAATTTTAAGAAATTTTTTTTTTCAACGCAATTGAAAGTCTTAGAAATTAGGTTTTTGAGGATGAAACTCGCTCAGAGCCCTCTGGACAAGGGTTGTAAGTTATGCCCTGGGAGCATACAAGGTTCTTATAGAAAGCGTTGTCGTAGAAACTTCAAAAGGGACTCTTTCAAATGGAAATTGAAAGAGCTTGTGCCCTTTTTAATAGTCTATAGTGATTGGATGGTAACTAACCCCCCTCTCACGCCCACAATTTTCCCAAGCACATCCAAATTCATAATTTTGAGATAGCTATTTCGTTCAACGTAGTTGAAACTTCTGGAAGTTATGTCTTTGAGGATGAAAAACCCCCCATCCCTCAGGGCAAGGGTCGTAAGTTTTGTCCTTGGGGCATATAAGGTTCTTATAGAAATTTATGTCTTAAAAACTTCAAAAAGAGCATATTCAATTGGAAATTGAAAGGACTAGTATCCTTTTTAATTTTTTTTGACGGTAGAGGATTTAGGAAAAAATTACGAAAATGTTAAAGGGGGTCAAGGTTTTCATTTTATTTTCTAGTAAATGTGACAGAAAAATTTAAATTTGAAAGGCTAGGGGAAGGAGAAATTTGTAGTTTTTTTTATTTTTCTCTATATAAATAAAAAAATATGTATTTTTTGAAGTGGGGGAGGCAAACACCTAAGAGATTCCCAACTTATGCCTCTGAGAGAGGAAGCGTTTATATTGGTAAATATGAAAGTTTTGTAGTAGCTTACCTGAGGGCACGAGACATGGTCTCATAATTCATCTTAGGGTTATTTTTATGCAGGCCCCAAAGTCTAGAAACTTCTTTGGTATCTACTATTTTGAATACACCCTGCACACGATTTGTCCATTTTATAAATTTTGGACAGTAATCCAAATTCTGAAGTAATTTTAGTAAAAATTGCCGTAGGGGAGTTGTTTTTCCTGCTAAAAAAAGAAAAGAAAAGTGACAATCAATCATCAATTATTTTATTTACAACCTATCACAAAAATTTGGGCCGAGCTCAGAAAAAGACCGAGTAAAAATCAAGAAAAACAAAAATGAAACAACAGAAATAAAAGCACACAGAACTACAGACAAGGGATAAACAGAAATGACCAAAGATGGGAAGACTTCTGGCATTCAGTAGAGAAATCATCAATATGATTCTTAATAACTCTTCCTGCGTTAACCAGTTGATGCTACCTTTGATGAAAAGAGTTACTTGTGCAAATTGGAAGTTCCATTAAAAACTTTGCAAAATTAAAATAAAGGCGATGAACTTGCTTTCTCTTACCGCAATTAAAAAAGACCAAACAGGAGAAAGAGCAAGTAAGTGAGGAACTGTTAGGCTATTACATAACTGAGAACAGTGAGATCTACTCATATGCGACAAGTTTGAAGCCAGGGAGGCATACGCAGCCCAGATCTTACTAGCATAGTTTTTCATTGCAAGATTTGCAGTATACTTTCAGGTTTGCTCCAATAGGCATGCCCAGGTAAGTAAGGTTACTAGCTAAAAGAACCTCAGAGACGGATTGACTTACTGAGTATCTATTCCCTTCATAGTTGAATGGTAGAGCAACAGTTTTATCAGTATTAAAGCTCAATCCAATGTGTTCGTATTCTTTTTGGAGAAAAGAATTAGTGCCTTTCAAATGGGCCTCAAGCAAAACCTGCAAAAATATACAAGAGTCAAAGGCTCTTGCAACATCAAGGGAACACAAGACTAAGAAATCACCTCTTTCTTCAATATCCTTCAGGACACTGATAAGCAGAAAGAGAGCGTGCTTTTTACCTAAGCCTCGCGGATACCCAAACTGACGAAGAGGGATGAAAGGGGATTCTTCAATGTCTTTTATTAAAAATGACTCAAAGAGCTTGAAAGTAGCACACGAAACGGTAATGTGGCGACAAGAAATGAACAGAGAAGCGTCTTTTTTTGCCATTTTTAAAGATGGGAGTTATTTGTACGACACAAAATTGCAAAGGGACTACACCACAGAGAAGGATCATCTGAAACAGTAGTGCTAAATGCTGCTCGATGAAAGAGCCTGGAAGTTGCAGGTACCTAGCTGAAATAGAATCAACACCAGACTAACATTTTTTCTTAAGTAACTTAAGTTCATTAAGTGACTGGCTCTCATTAAGTAACTAGCTCTCAAAGGGAATACACCTGTTTTGACTTGATTCTTTAACCTTGAATTAATTCAGTGATAAGTTGTGCAATCGGATACTTGATTTTTTTTCGCATTCGGAATTTTACACAAGTAATGAAAGAACTTGAAATAAGTACCTGTATTTTGAAGATTGCTTATAATTTGAATTGATTGGATAATTGTGTATTAGAAAAAAATTATTATCTGAATTAATAATCATAAATAGAATAAGGTGTGTTTGGTCGATAGCAGTGAATGAGTGAACATTTTAAGTTAAAATGTGATAATGGATTATGATTTACGGACTATTACAGACTAGTTTTTGAATTGCCAAGTTGGTTAGTTTGGAATAAATTAACAATTGTAATGAATTGTCTTATGACTGAGTAAGACCTGTTACGCGAGAGCCGCTTATTTGTTTATCCAGTGGCGGTTACAAGTTTATTCTGAATATATACCATTCTGAACTGTGATTCTGATTTTTGATCAAGTGTTCAAATTATATTTATTCGTATCAATTTGGAACATTTAAACAGAAGAGGAATTGCTGCTGACCCATTGGCCTAAATTTCGAGTTGTTTTTGAAGCTGAGTTCGAGATTGGCGTTAGGAGTCGTTCTTGGAGCTGAGTTCGGGGTTGGCGTTTGCAGTGCCCTTGTAACGGCTAACGCTTAATGCACTTTGGCAGCTCCGTGGATAAATATTTGTTGCCTAGTGTGGTAAGCCGTTTCTTGTCTAATTAATTTCTAAGATGAGACGTCGGCGTAAAGTCCAGTGTGCTGGAGCTGATGGAACTGGAGCAGTTTTAGATATTTCGGCCACTTCTAGCGAGGAGTCCCAGTCACCATTGTTAAAGTTGTCCGAAGATTTTGTTACGATGCTGGCAATCGTAAAAGACACGGATCTAAGTTAGACTCTATTGATGGACGTATGAGATATCTGGAACAAAGGGTTATATCAGTGGAAAAAGCGCAGCTTGAGTTTCACGCATCGGTTACGGAAGTTCAAGCCCGTGTAGCATCAGTTGAAAGCAAAACTGATAGCCTAAAAAAATCAGACAAGCGTTATTTCGAGTGAAGCGATGGCACTGAGGAAAAATAATATTGATTTGGCAAGTCGGTTAATGATGTGTGAATACCAGGTATCTGAGAGTAACGTTATTGTTTGTAATTTGCCTTGTGACAGTAAGGAGGACGCTAGTAAAGCTTTTAATCAAGTATGTCTGTCTGGGCTTGAAGTAAGTGAGGTTCCCAAGTTTACAGTGCTACAGAACATGAAAGACAAGAAATTTTTCAAACTTAATATTTTTTCACGGTAAAAGAAAATTGATTTACTAAAAGTTAGCAAGGATTTGAAAGGGAAATCTGTGAGGAATCTGAAAGAGATTTATATTAGTGATGATGCCCCTCTTTCTGTCCGGGAGGCACGAAAAAGTCTTTTTGAGAAGAAGGATAAGCTAAAGGATATAGGTATTTCAGCTTGGGTGTCTAAATCCGTTCCACCTTTTCTTTATTTTGATCGTCCTAATGGTTCGCGAGCGAAATTTTGCGCTAGTGATATAATCCCGGAGCTTAATTCACCGCGCAGCCATAGCAATGCGCATCAGCGTAGTCAAGCTAGGGGAAGAGGTTTACGCGGTGGTGAAGTTAGAGAAGGAGTTTAATATAGGTCCCTATTTGATAATATGGTAATGTTGTGAACGGATGGTTTGTAATTGTGTGAGCATTGTTTAGTGTCAGTTATGAAATTTAAAATAAGCGGTTGTTTCGTTTATTATTAATTTTTTAACTTATTCATTTTTTTGTGTTATGAAGTATTCATTGTTTTTGTTATTTATGTCCCCTATGTAGGCGATTCATTTTGTGTTATTATTTTTGTTCCATGTTTTCTTATCTTTTGTTTTCTTTCAGGTTTTGCTGGTCTGGTTTCTCGGTTCTTGGTCGTGTCACTCATGGTATGGTAAGGTTACTATTTTTTCGCATTCCAAAATTCCGGTTTCCATCCCTTCGGATTGATTACAATAAAGAGAATATTTATTAGCAAACAACAATTGAAATTTATCCTTCAATTTAACCTTCAATGACTCATTGGGGAAGGTATTCCCGCCATAGTCGTCATCAGCATGGTTGATTTAATATAAACTGTTTCGTTTGTTCTTGAAATGTAATTAATCCGAGTTTGTCACCATTTATATTTGTGACCAAGGCCGTATCTAAGAGGACTAGGCGGTTTCCTGTTTTGTATATTTATTTTGTATATGAAAGGAGCTGTTCCCTCCTCAACGCCCCACTCTTTAAGCTAAAGTTTTTTATTACTTTGAAAACTAGAGCTGTGACAAAGCAGCGATCTTTAGCGTAAAGAGCGGGGTGTTGAGGAGGGGACAGCCTCTTTTACATCCGAAAGGATTTCTGTTCGTTTTAATTTTTAATGTCGCTGATTTTATTTCAATTGAAAAAGTTTTTTTTTACTTAATGTGTCATTAAAATCTACTACTAAATATAACATATTCCCCGTCCTTTGTTCGAGTTACTATTATCCCTATTAGTTGGTTCTATAAAAGCATTTCCACCCATGACTGATACCTTGTTACTAGGTCCTTGTACCTTATGGTATTAAAATGAGCATTTAGAATAACACCTTTTAATAACACCTTCTGAGCCTAGGCAAGTCTTAGAAGCTTGGTCACCCAATTTCATGTTTCCTAATGCTGGACATGGAATGAAAGTTATTCTAGATTATTTACTAATTTAAGGAACAGGTAATTTTTTTTTTACTTTATTAACTTACCTTATTACTTTATTAATAAAAATTTTTTGTATGTAAGTTTCTTACTGAGTAATATGTTTTAATTATATTAGCTTGTTTTTATGTGCAAATTTTGAAGCCAATCTCATTCTTCCTTGACCATATGTCTCCGGGAGGCAAATACCCCCCCCCCTTCCCCATGACCCCCTTTTTCCCCCAAACACATGTGATCAAATTCATGAGATAGCCATTTTGTTCAAAATAGTTAAAAAAAACCTACAGCAATGCTTTAAGGGTAGACAACCCTCCCAAAGCTAAGGGGCAAGGGTTGTAAGTTAAACCAGGACATGTAAGTAAGGGGGCAAGGGTTGTAAGTTAAACCAGGACATGTAAGTTTTTCTTATGGAACTTGTGGTCGTATAAACTTCATATGGGGCTTATTTGATAGAAAATTGAAAGTTATAGTGCCCTTTTAAGAGTCAAAGGTGAGTGGAGAGAAAACAGCCCTGCACGACGTCTATTGTTTCCCAAAACACATCCAATCGAAAGTTTTAGTAAGCTGTTTTGTTCAGCATCGTTGACAGGTCCTTTAATTATGTTTTTTTTTTTTTTTGGGGGGGGTTGTCAACCCCGCCACAGTTCACAGGGCAAGGTATATAGGCTAGACGATTTGTCCTTGGTTTATATATTGTATATTTTATATACTAATGCTCGTCAATATACGCTATAAGCAAACGGTTTCTCGAATGGGCGTAACTCAGGAATGACTAAGTATATTAATTCAGAACTTTCAGGAAATGATAAGAGAAATGATCAATTAACCAAAAAGGAAATAATTGCAACAGTACCGCATCCAGGATTTTATTTTTTGGGGGAGGCTTTAAAAAAACTGGGGGGGGGGGTACAAAAAAACTGTAAAAAACACATCAAAACCGGGTTAAATTCATTTTTGATAGGTTATTTACGAGTCGAATAAATCTTTTGAGGGGGGGGGGGTCAAAATTCCCTAGACCCCCCTGGATACGGCCTTGACTTGCACGTTACTACTACTACAACTACTACTACTGCTACTACTACTACTACTAATACCACTAAGACTAGTGCATCTGTAGCGAGTTCTACTAAGGTTGAGGATATTAAAATGAATATCTGAGGAAAAGATGAGGGGAAGTTTGAACAGAATCAAAACACACCTGAGCATTTGGATTGATGCTACAAGCGATTCAGCAATAGTTTTAGACTGGTTTACCGTATTAAAATAAAACTTTTGGTCCATCGTAAGGGGGATGCTCAACTGACCAAAAGGCAATATCTACCTGTAACTACAGTTATTAATACTGCTGCTAATGCTGTTACTACTACTAATAAGACATTAATATTACTGCTGTTACTACCAAAATAACTATGATAGTAGTACAATTAAGGCTCGCATAATAAGATGAAAAGTTAACAGAATATTGATGGGGACTTTTAACTAAATCAAAATATACTAAGTGCATGCAAGTTGTCAAAAGAACCGATTTGGGCATTATATAATAAGCTGGAACTTTCAGAGAATGCTGAAACGAAAAGATCAATTGACCAAATGACAATAAGTGCAAGTAGTTTCCATGTATGCAGTCCAGAACTATTACTACTACTACTACTAAAACCGTAATAATACTGCTTTTTCTGCCAAATCAACTATAACATGATTACAAGTCAGGCTACGTTTACGAAGGTAAAATTTTAAGAGACAGTTAATAGAGATTTAGGACAAAATAAAAACTTGCACAGAACAATCACGTTTATAAAAGGAAAGACATTGGTATTTGGCATTAAACTAGAACTGTCAGAAATTGCTGAAAGGAAAGGATCAATTGATCAAAAGGTAATAAGTGATTTGGGTATTAACAGATTACCAAAACAGATTTGGGTATTATGTATTAAGCTGGAACTTTCAGAGAATGCTGGAAGCAAAAGATCAATTGACCAAAAGGTAATAAGTGCAAGAAGTGTCGTCGTATGCAGTCCAGAACTGTTACTACTACTACTACTACTACTAATAATAATAATAAAACAGTAATGCTTCTACTTTATCTGCCAAAGCAACTATAACAGTAATACTATCAAGCCTAGGCATAATAGGGTGAATATTATACAAGAAATTGATGGGGACTTTTGACTCATTAAAAACATATTATGAGTATGCAAGTTGTAAAAAAAATAAATTTTTGGATTTGGCATTAATCAGGATCTTTCAGAAAATGCTGAACGCAAACGATCAGTTAAAAAAAACGTAAAATGGTTAAATGTGGTCCTGCTGTTTAGTCAATAATGGTTAAAACTACTATTACTAAAGCTACTAAAACAGTAATATTACTGCTTTATCTGCCAAAATAACTATGATAGTAGTACAATTAAGGCTACGCATAAGATGGTGAAAATATAACATGAAGTTGACGGGGACTTTGGACAAAATAAAAAATTACTATTTATATGCAAGGTTTCAGAAAAACAGATATGGAGAGTAGGCATTAAGCAGGATCTTTCAAAGAATGCTGAACGGAAACGGTCTGTTAACCAAAACGTATAAAGTGCAAATATTGTCCTCGTATGTAGTCAATAACGGTTAATATACTACTGTTACTACTACTACTAATACTACCAAAACAGTAATATTACTGCTTAATCTGCCAAAACAAGTAAGATAGTAGTACAATTAAGGCTACGTTTAAGAAGATAAAATTATAACATAATGTCAACAGAGATTTTGAACAAAACCAAAACTCGCTAAGTGCCAACACGTTGTTACAAGGACAGATTTTTGGATTAGGCATTAAGCTAGAACTGTCAAAGATTGTTGAAAGGAAAAGATCAATTGACCAAAAGGTAATAAGTGCAAGTAGTGTCTTCGTATGCAATCCAGAAGTATTACTACTATTACTACTACCAAAACATTAATGTTTCTGCTTAATCTTCCACCACAACTAAGATGATATCACAATTATGGCTACATATATGAGGGTGAAACTTTTACAAAAGATTAAGAGTGATTTTGAACTCATAAAAAAAATAACAAGTGTATGCAAGTTGTCAAAAGAATAGATTTTGGTATTATGTATTATTCTGGAATTTTCAGAGAAAGCTGAACTCAAAATATCAGTTAACCAAAAGGTATAAAGTACAAATAGTGTCCTGGTATGCAGTCCAGAACTGTTACTACTACTACTACTAAAACAGTAATATTACTCCTTTATCTGCCAAAACAATTATGATAGTAGTACAATTAAGGCTCCGCGTAAGAGGGTAAAATTTTAACAGAATATTAACAGGGACTTTGAACTAAATCAAAACATACTAAGTGTATGCAAGTTGTCAAAAGAACAGATTTGGGTATTATGTGTTATTCAGGAATTTTCAAAGAAAGTTGAACTCAAAATAACAGTAGAAAAAATGTTAAAAAAGGCTAAAAGGGCATTCCTATTCAGTCAATAACTGATAATACTACTGTTACTAATACTAACGATAATACTAAAACATTGATATTACTAATTTTTCTGACACAGTAACAGAAACATGAGTACAATCTCGGCTACGTGGAAGAAGATGAAAATATTACAGAATGTCGATAGAGATTTTGAACAAAACCAAAACTCACTAAGTGTCAACACGTTGTTATAAGAAACGCGTTTAACATTAGGCAATAAACTGGAATTTTCATAGAATGCTGAAACCAAAAAAACAATTGACCAAAAGACAGTATATGCAAGTAGTGTCCATGTATGCAGGCCAGAACTGCTACTACTACTACTAATACTACTAAAACATTAATATTACTGATTAATCTTCCACCGCAACTAAGATGATAGCACAATCTATGCTGCGTAAATGAGGGTGAAATATATAGAAAATATTTAGAGGGATTTTGAACTCATAAAAAAAATAACAAGTTTATGCAAGTTGTCAAAAGAACAATTTTGGCATTATGTAATATTCTTGATTTTTCAAAAAATCTGAAACCATAAGGTCTGTTGACAAAAAGGTAAAAAGGGCAAATAGTGCCCTCGTATGTAGTCCAGAAGGATTACTACTACTACTACTACTACTAAAACAGTAATATTACTGCTTTATCTTCCAAAACAACTGTAACATTAATACAATTACGACTCCGTTTAAGAAGATGAAATATAACAGAATGGTAAAAGAGATTTTGAACAAAACAAAAACTTACTAAGTGCAAACAAGTTGTCACAAAAAAAAATTTTGGTATTTGGTATTAAGCTAGAACTTTCAGAGAATGCTGAAAGCTAACGATCAGTTGACAAAAAGGTAGTAAGTGCAAATAGGGTCCTCCTATTCAATCCAGAACTATTACTACTACTACTACTACTACTACTAATAAAACAGTAATACTGCTTTATCTTCCAAAACAACTATGATAGTAGTACAATTAAGGCTACGCGTAAGAGGGTAAAAATTTAACAGAATATCAACAGGGACTTTGAACTAAATCAAAACACACTAAGTGTATGCAAGTTGTTAAAAGAACCGATTTGGGTATTATGTAATAAGCTTGGATTTTCAGAGAATGCTGAAACGAAAAAAACAATTGACCAAAAGGCATTATACGCAAATAGTGTCCATGTATGCAAGCCAGAACTGTTACTACTACTACTAATACTACTAAAACCGTAATACTGCTTTATCTGCCAAAACAACTATGATAGTAGTACAATCAAGGCTACGTTTAAGAGGGAAGAATTATAACATAATGTCACTAGAGACTTTGAACAAATCAAAAAATCGCTAAGTTTAAGCAAGTTGTCACAAAGACAAATTTTTGGATTAGGCATTATGCTAGAACTGTCACAAATAGTTGAACGCAAAAGATCAGTTGATAAAAAGGTATAATGGGCAAATAGGCCCCTCCTATTCATTCCATAACTGTTAATACCACTACTACTACTACTACTAATAAAACAGTAATATTACTGCTTTATCTGCCAAAACAACTATGATAGTAGTACAAATAAGGCTAGGCTTAAGAGGGTGAAAATTTAACAGAATATTAATCGGGACTTTGAACTAAATCAAAACATATTAAGTGTATGCAAGTTGTCAAAAGAACAGATTTGGGTATTATGTATTAAGCTGGAACTTTCAGAGAATGTTGAAAGCAAACGATCAATTGACCAAAACGTAATAAGTGTAAGTAGTGCCCTCGTATGCAGTCCAGAACTGTTACTACTACTACTACTACTAAAACAGTAATATTACTGCTTAATCTGCCAAAACAAGTAAGATAGTAGTACAATTAAGGCTACGCGTATGAGGGTGAAACTTTTACAGAATATTAATAGAGACTTTGAAATCATTAAAAACATAACACGACTATGCAAGTTGTCAGAAAAACAGATATTTGCATTTGGCAATATGCTGGAACTTTCAGAAACAGCAGGACCGAAAATGTAAGTTAACCAAATGGTTAAAAGGGCAATTAGGGTCCTCCGGGTCAGTCCATCAGGATTACTACTGATACTGATCAAGATGCTACTACTAAAACCGTAATATTACTGCTTTTTATGAAACAACAAATGAAACGGTAATACAATCTATGCTAGGCGGAAGAATAAGGAAATTTAAGAAGATGGCGATATAGACTTTGGACAAAATCAAAATATACTAAGTGTCTGCAAGTTGTCAAAAGAACAGATTTGGGTATTATGAATGAATGAATGAATTTTATTAATAACCTGTCTTACAATAAACAGAAACAGACAGAGCACGAACTAGAAAAGAAAGAAAAAGCAAAAACTGGCAAGAAAAACAAATACAAACAGAAAGAACTACATAATAACACAACTATTTGAGAAGGTGGGCCCACTCGTGATCCAGGAGCTCTAGTTTGTTCACATAATTCTGAATTACCTCCTCCACGGCACTCAGAGGCTCAACAATTCCATATTTCACAGCAATATGGCGGTTTCTAACAAAAGGCGGTACTTGAAGAAGATATCGGGCATACTTGAAAAATACTGACCTTATGTCTTTCTTGTTTCGTGCACTCAGGAGCTTCCAAAAAGGAGACAGGTACAAGACATGAGGCAAAGCTACTGCATTATAAAGACGAGCCAAATATTTATGGCTTGAATTGCGACGGCTAGTGACAACACCCGCATAGGCAATGCGCACTTTTTTAGAAAGGTTTTCAATAAGCAAAGACTGGGTCTCTCGAAGATTACGACCAATCGGGAGGCCAAGGTACGTAATGTGACTAGACGGTGTTACGGTAATTCCACCAAGCCTGACTGTAGAATTATCTTCAGGGCAATTAAAAAACAAAACAGCAGAATTTTCTACATTAAACTGCAAACCAATATCAGCATAACTTTTTTCAAGACGAGAGAAATTATTTTCTAATGAAGAAAGCAACCAAGACAGATTTAAAAGATCATCTGCAAAACCCAGAAGTGACAAGTTAATGTGCTTGCAAATATAACTCGGAGAGATAACCTGATGTGCATCATTATCACTGTTATTATACAAAGTAGGAGACGTTATAGCCCCTTGCTTAATTCCCTTATGTACAGATATCTTCCCACTAAGTTCGCCATCTTGCAAACGAACACGAAGCTTTAGGTCCCTATACATTTTACATCGTGACCTTACAGTAGAAGAACGCACGCCTCGCTTACACAGCTCAACCAAAATCTGGGCATGAATCCCAGAGTCAAAAGCTCTCTTGACATCATACTGACCTACGATCAAAGTTTCTCGCGAGAGTTGAGCATCAAGTAATATGCTAGCAAGAAGATAAAGTACATGGGTGCACCCGAGGCATTTTCGAAAACCCAACTGGTGTGGAAGCATCTCACAATTATCATAGATCTCATCAAACAAAACAATCTCGAATAGTGTACAAAATACTGAAGATATCGTTACTGGCCGATACGAAGAAGGCTGTTCGGCTGGCTTCCCTTCTTTAATATCGGTATAACCATACCCAGACTAAAGCAACTCGGGACTATCCCTTGTGTCAAAATCATCTGAAACAGGAGGGCAATATGATGGTAAAAACATAACCTCCTAAAGAAATATGTAGAGCACAAATACTATCGCAGCCTTTTGAGTATACCTTTTTCAGCTTTTTAACGGCCTGGCAAATTGTGACCGGCGACACTGAGAAATCGTCGAAGGTGTCGGTAAGCATAGAAGTCAGCTCATTTTCGTAATTAGACTGCAGAACTGGATCAGGCGCTTTAAACTCGGAATCAAAGTAAGCACTCCACTGATTAGCAGAAATATTAGACGTAGGCTTAGCTTCTTCTGGCTTAGACTAAAGGGACCAAATATGGTTCGGATTCTTATTGAGCTTTTGCGCAAAATTTTCTTTTAGGGTTGTACGGTAGGCATCTAACGCTTTATTGAAATTTTGTTTAGTATGGATTTGAATCTCGTTCACTATTCCACTCCGTGGCTTCCCGCTATCATGCCGAACTCTCAGCCACAGCTTCACCGACGCACAAGCCGCTGCTAGATCCAGATTTCTAGACAACCCTTTTACCTGTGATCTATTACGGATACGCTTCAGAGGAACTGCTACACTCTCCGCGGTCCTCAGAGCATGTAATATTTCTGCACAGTACATGTTTATCTGCAGACGTATTTCAATTTCACTGCAATACGAGTTTCCATTTCTCTGCAGAAGATGGAAGGGAACTTTTATTTTTCTCAGGATATCCCCAGAAGTAGCCGCAAAGAGATCATTTGATACTTGTTTCCAGTCACTGTATACTCTCCATTGAGATCTGCACGGACCCGACAACTTTGGACAGTCCAGTGTTATTGACGATGACAAAGGCAAATGGTCAGAGTAAGAATCATCAGCTGCAACTTTTACTTCGTCACTCACCGGAAAGTTCGTTAACACATGGTCAAGATTTGAGACGGTGTTGGCAACACTGATAAATGTGTAAGCTTTGTCCTTATCAACGACATTTAACTGATCAGGAAGGGAGCCTATAACGATTTGAGTCCTTTCAGATTCGGTATTAAGTAGGTCACAGTTGAAGTCCCCTATTAATAGAACTTTTGTAGTCCCAGGAATTTGAGCCTTCACGAAACGACTTAACTGAGTTCATGCAGCCGTGAACTTGCTGTCCGAGAGGCTAGATCTATAATTAGTAGGAAGATATGCGTTTATTTTCATAATATCACAAACTTTAACAGCGAGGAAGTGTTTACTTGATGCTAAAAGTTCAGCCTGAAGAGACTTTCTCACCAAAGTGCCTAAACCACCAGATTGCCGACTTCTGGAATTCACACGTTCAGCTGGCCGAATAAAACACAGGAGTGAACTTGAGAACTTGAGCAGGTTAGTATTGTCCTCGGAAAGCAGGTGCTCTTGTATACAAGTTACTTCATTTGTTAGGCTCATAGTATCAAACAGAACTGTTTTGTCAAATGCTTTCCCATTTATATTCCAAGACAGAATATTACACATTTTGGGAGCGTGATCGATTTTTCAAGGTTTTTCTGTTATCAGAACAGGCATAGTAATAAGATGCGTGCCTAGTCGAATTGCAATTCAGGCATCAAGTAGGATTTTCACAAGGGTTCTCACGGGAGCTTGTGCGGCCAGTCTCTCCACAGCGGCTACAAGTTTCAGCTTCCTTACAGTCCGCCGCTATGTGTCTCACATGATGACACCGATAACACCTTCGAGGCAAAAAGTGGAATTCTTCTAGACGGAATAGTTCGAAACCAATTTTAATCAGGTTTGTAAAGGCAGCGGACAAAGTACTTTTAGAGGGTTAATACATTTTAAGCGCTTGCAAATTACCACACTTGATTGCTTTTTCAGAGTCTTTTGACAGATTTTTCAGAAGGTCCTCCGTCATGTTGCTGAGGAGACGTTTCACTATACCGATGAGCTGGGAATTTACAAGTCGATTGTCAATTTTATGGCTAATTTTGAGGGCAGCCGAGACTTTTTCGGCGGCCCGTTTTGAAGAGACTGACAGTTGCCTTTCCTTATTTCTCCGCCTCAGCACTGCATCCGCTAATGTTGTATCACCCAGTGCCAAGCTTGTTATAAAGTCCTTACGCTTTCCTGGATCGTCTAACTCAGGAGGCATATTTTTCACGACAACCGAGAATAGCTGTTTTTCCATACTGTTTTAGATACTTGGCGTTTTAGATACTGACGAGGAGGCTGTAGGCCGATTCTTGGAATCAGCAATAATTTTCAATCCATTGTTCAGAGTATCTAACTTGCGGGAAAACTGTTGCAGCTCACTGTCCATTTTTCTTGTCATTTCGTTCACTTTGGTAGTAATACAGACTGCAATTTCGTCACCACAGGTGGAAACAGACTCCGGTTCGAGAATATCGAAAGTTGGAAGCTCTTTACTGTCCTTAGCACAGTGCCATATGGCTTTTACGATATCCGTCAAGTTATCACAGTCTTTTTTGCATTCGCGTAATCGTTCTTCATATCTGAGTTCAGCCTCATAGTAAGTCCATAGCAGTTTTTTGGCTTCCATAAAACTGGCATGATCAAAAAACTCTATTCCTTTGTTAACGAACATATCAGTCTTAATACCCTTCGTCATGCATCTAGATACAAAGTTCAAAACTTAGTTCAATACCAGCATAGTTTTGATTTCATTAATTTGGATTAAGTCTATAATGTATTCACCAATTTCTTTGATAATGAATAATATCGAAATCTAGGCAGATATTTAAGGGTTGAGCTATGTATTCAATATTTTTCTGGTGGTTGCCTTGCAAGAACAGTCAGTGAAGCGTTGAAGGCTGTCTACCTTGTCCCCGCACTTTAAAGGGCGAGCCCAGCGGGTACCACGGCTCTTGCTCACAACTCTTCACCCCCCCTGCTCATTTTTCTTTCCCCACCTCAATTGAAGCGTAAATGCCTCTAAATATCAGATATCCTATTTATTTAAAATCACACTGCTTGATGGCTAACCTCCAATATTATCAGTGAAAAAATTTCAAATTCATACCAGTTTTACAAAATAAATAAATGTCCAGAAACTAGGTTAGTAGATTAAGCCAAGGTTTTTTCATAGGTCAGGAATTATAATCCTTTGACAAATATTGTAAAATCCAATAGCTTCACTGGGATTATAATTCACTGAAAAAGCTTACTGGTTTGATAATATCCAATTTATGACAGATACATTCACTATGAACTCTGAATCAACACTTATTAGGCGTTATTCAGGAATTTTCAAAGAAAGCTGGACGGAAACGATCAGTTAACAAAAAGTTAAAAAGGGCAAAACGGGTCCTACTATTCATTCAATAACTGTTAAAGCCACTATTACTACTACTACTACTACTAAAACAGTGATGATACTGATTTATCTGCCTACGGTAATATTATCTGCATACGGTAATCTGCATACTGCTTTATCTGCAAACAGTAATATTACTGCTTTATATATATATATATATATATATATATATATATATATATATATATATATATATATGCATGTATATATATACTATATATATATATATATATATATATATATATATATATATATATATATATATATATATATATATATATATATATATATATATATATATATATATATATATATATATATATATATATATATATATATATATATATATATATATATATATATATATGTATATATATATGTATATGTATATATATATATGTATGTATATGTTTATGTTTTATATGTATGTATATTTATATATATATATATATATATATATATATATATATTTATATATATATATATATATATATATATATATATATATATATATATATATATATATATATATATATATATATATATATATATATATATATATATATATATATATATATATATATATATATATATATATATATATATATCTATATATATATATATATATATATATATATATATATATATATATATATATATATATATATATATATATATATATATATATATATATATATATATATATATATATATATATATATATATATATATATATATATATATATATATATATATATATATATATATATATATATATAAATAAATAATTAAAAGTTAAAACGATCAGAAATTAATATAATTAGGGCTCACGATCCCTAGGCCTTCTCCGAATAAATGTATACATGCGTATTTGTTTTTCTATAACACGGTATTGACACAATTTCTCATCATAGTTAATTCATTTCTACAAAGTCTCCTGACCTTAAGCGATCACTTATAAGAAAGGGAGGTAATTTTAGGCATCACACCCCCCCCCCGGCCCCCCTCCCCCCAAAAAAATCAAACATTTCCATGTTTTATTTGTATTTTTCCGTAAAAAGTTTAAAGAAGGAGAAAAGTCCACTTCTTTCATTCCAATTCTGTCCAATTCTATTTAGTTTTCTTTTTTATTAGACAAGGGCACTTCGTACAGCAGGAGTTGTAGTAAAAACTTCGAAAGAGACTTATTAGATTGGAAATTAAAAGGTCTAGTAACATATTTAATACATGATTGGAGGGCAACCAGCCGCCTATCGCTCATCATTTCCCCAAGCATATCCAATCAAAATTTTGAGATAGCCATTATGTTAAGGTTTTTATATAAGTGGTGGTCATTTAGACTTCAGAGGGGGCTAATTGGATTGGCAATCAGAAGTTCTAGTGTCAGATCAGAAGTTTTTAAGAGTCAAAGGGATCTGAGCCCAGCTACCCCCCCCCCCCAAACGTAAAAATTTCCCGAAAAGAATATGTTTGAAATTTTGAAATAGTCGCTTCTTCATTCAAAAAATCGTCCAAAGATCATATGCAGTGGAATTAAGCTGCCCAAGTAAAGAGTGATGTTGGCACTAACTTTTGGGAAGGGGGGGGGGGGGCATGGGTAGACCAGGGCACTTCGTACAGATAGAGTTGTAAAAAATTCGATAGGGCTTTATTTGAATGGAAATTGCAAGTTCTATTGCCCTTTTTTAATAGTTAAAACTTATCATAATAATCTTTCTAATAGTCAAAAAGCCACCCCCCTCCAATACCAATAATTTCCCAAAATGCAACCAATCAAAATTTTGTGATAGGCATTTTGCATTTTGTTTCACGTAGTTGAAAGTTCCATTAATTATTTCTTTGAAGGTTACAACAGCAATAACCCCCCCAGGAGCCCTCAGGGCAAGGGTTGTAAGTTTTGCCCCGGAGGCATATAGGGTTCTTATGGAATGGTTGATCGCAAAAACTTTGGAGGGTGCTATTTGGATTGGACACTGAAAAATCTTAGTGCCATTTCTAATGGTTGAAAGTGTTTAATGGGCAATCAGTCTCCTCCCCCCCTCGTCCATCATTTCCAAAAACATATCCAAACAAAATTTTGGGATAGCCATTATGTTAAGCATATTTGAAAGGTCAAGAAAATATGTCTTTCGGGATGACAAACCCCGTGGTCCTCAAGGGAGGGGCTATAAGTTATATTAGTTTCCCATTGTTAACATTTAAGGTATTCATGGAAAAGGTAGTCGTCTAAACTTTGGAAAGAGCTGATTTGATTGAAAGTTGGAATTAGTAATTTACACATTTTAAAAGCAATTAACCAAGAGTTTAAGGGACTGGTACCTCTAATTTTAGCTTGGTTAGGTCTGGGTATGATTTGGAAAATAATTGGAAATCATAGGCAGCGAAATAGCGCTGCCTAAGTAAAGAACTATGTTGGCACAATGTATTATTTATTTTCTTGTTTTAGCCAGGACACTTCGTATCGAAGGAGTTGTCGTAGAAAGTTAAAAAAAGACTCATTCGATTCGAAATTAGAATGGCTAGTAACCTTTTTAAAAATCAAAAGTGATGGGAAGGCAACTAACACCCCTTCACCGGCAACCATTTCCCCAAACGCATCTAATCAAAGATAGCCATTTTGTTCATCGTAGTGGATTTCCAGATAGAGAATATGTTTTTGAGGAGCACACTCCCCCTAGAGTTCTCAGGGCAAGGGTTGTAAGTTGCCCTGGAGGCATATACAGTTCTTATAGAAATCTTTGTCGTAGAAACTTTAAAAAGGGCTCATTCGATTGGAAGTTCAAAGGGCTATTTTCCTTTTTAATAGTCCAAAGTGATTGGAGGGCAACTCACCCCCCTCTTACGCCCACCTTTTCCCCAAACACATCCAATGCAAATTTTGAGATAACCATTTTGTTCAACGTAGTTGAAAGCTTTGGAAATTAGGTCTTTGAGGATGACAATCCCACAGCCCTCAGGGCAAGGATTCTAAGCTATGCCCTAGGAGAATATAAGGTTTTTTTTATAGAAAGCGGTGTCGTAGAAACATCAAAAGGGGCTCAACCGATTGGAAATTGAAATGGCTAGTGCCCTTTTTAATAGTCAAAAGTGACTGGATGGCAACTAACACCCCTTGTAGGCCCATCATTTATTAAAACACATCCAATCAAAATTTTGAGATAACCATTTTGTTTAAAGTAGTTGAAAGGTCCGGAAATTACATTTTTGAGGATGATACCCCCCCCCCCCCCCCAAGCCCTCAGGGCGAGGGTTATAAGTTATGCCCTGGGGGGCATATAAGGTTTTTATTGAAAGCTTTGTCGTAGAACTTGAAAAAGGGCTCATTCGAATGGAAATTCAAAGGACTAGTGCTCTTTCAAAAGTCGAAAGTGATTGGAGGGCAACTAACCCCCCCTTTCAAGCCAACCTTTTCCCTAAACCCATTCAATCAAAATTTTTAGATAGCCATTTTGTTCAACATAGTTAAAAATTTTGGAAACTAGGTCTTTGAGGATGAAAACCCCCCCCCCCCCCGAGCCCTCAGGGCAAGGGTCGTAAGTTATGCCCTGGGGGCATATATAAATATTAGATAGTGATGTTGTAGAAACATTGTAGAAACAAAAAGGACTAATTTGATTTGAAATTGAAAGGGCTAGTGCTTTTTTTAATAGTCGACAGTAATTGAAGGGCAATTAACCCCCACTCACGCCCACCATTTCCCCAATTACATCCAATCAAAATCTTGAAATATGTACTTTATTCAAAGCAGATGAAATTGTATGAAATTGGCTCTTTGAGGGTGACAACCCCCCCCCCCAGCCAATAGGGTAAGGGTTTTAAGTTATGCCCTGGGGCATATGGGTTTTTATAGAAAGAGTCTGTCGCGGAAACTTCAAAAGGGGCTCATTCGATTAGAAATTGAAAGACTAGTGCCCTTTTTAATAGTCTAAAGTGATTGGAAGGCAACTAACCTTCCTCACACGCCCACCATTTCTCCAAATAAATTCAATCAAGATTCTGAGGTAGCCATTTTGTTCAGTGTAGTTGATTTTCAGATAAAAAACAATTTTTGAAGAGGAAACTCCCCCCACAGCCTTTAGAGAAAGGGTTGTAAGTTTTGCCCTGGGGGGATATAAGGTTTATGTAGAAAATTTTGTCATCAAAACTTTAAAAGGGGCTCATTCGATTGTAAATTCAAAGGGCTAGTTTCCTTTTTAATAGTCGAAAGTGATTCGAGGGTAACTAACCCCCATCTGACGCCCACCTTTTTTCCAAATATATCCAATAAAAGTTTTGAGATAGCCATTTTGTTCAACGTAGTTGAAAGTTCTGGAAATTAGGTATTTGAGGATGACAACCCCCCCCTCAAAGCCCTCAGGGCAAGGGTTCTAAATTATGCCCTGGGGGATTATAAGATTTTTATAGATAGTGATGTTGTAGAAACTTCAAAAAATGCTCATCTTATTGGTAATTGAAACAGCCAGTGCACTTTTTAATAGTCGACAGTGATTTATAGGCAACTATCCCCCCCTCTCACGCCTACTATTTTCCCTTATAAAGGGAAAATGGGAAAAACTTATAATTTCCTTCTTAAGGGTCAAACTCTATTGGCAGGCAGCCAACAAAGGAGCAACACAAATTTTTTCCGTGGTTTTTCTCTATTCTGCTCTTTTTCCTTTGATTTCCTCTTAATTAGTTTATAGTTCCAAATTTCCTGGGGGTTTGGCCCCCACTCCTGGCCTTTGCCAGTGCCCAAGGTTTCTATCCATGTTGACGTCAGATTATAGCAGAAATATCTTAGAAATAGTTTTTATATGAAGTTGTAACATACAGGGTTTGTTATTGGGGATATTGAACTAACAAAAAGGCAATGTGTACATCCTAATACTGCTAGTACCACTACTGCTACAAAAGCTGAGGCTACTTGTATTGATTCTACGACTACTTTAAGATAAGATTTATTGCAAAAAGCCTGTGGGCCATAGCAACACATAATACTATCTTAAACAAAGCTCGGGAACAAAATCCAGCTTTAGGTAATAAAAATCAAAAAAGAAAAAATAACAACATTATGACAAAAAGAAAATGCACCAAGGTTCAACATTTTAACCAACAAAGACTAATCATAATAAAATTAAAATCCTAAGAACCGTAACAAGCTATCCCCTCAAAGAAACTTACACAACTTTTCAGTCTTGTTTCAGTCTTTGACCTATTAAGATCAACACCGGTTTATTTAGTTCAGCCAGATTTCACAGAGGATTATTGTTTTGA
Organism: Artemia sp. Qi Xiang Cuo; assembly: GCF_049724085.1. NCBI lineage: Eukaryota > Metazoa > Arthropoda > Branchiopoda > Anostraca > Artemiidae > Artemia > Artemia sp. Qi Xiang Cuo. Next base: position 59,949,727 of record NC_142808.1, read on the forward strand.
TATTTATTTCATTGGACAACAAGTGAAATTGTATACAATGCCGTATAGAGCTGTAAACAATTTGCTTTGGATAATTGGATAATATTATAACTGTTGCTGTGGATGCCAGAGTACGATGGAATAAATGTTTGCAGGTCTCCATGGTCCATTGGACCACCAGCCACGAAGTTGATCGCCATTGCCATCCTTGGGCCTGCCCAGTAAAAGATAAGTGATTTTGGATTTTTTTTTCGTTTGTTTCTTCAGGATGCCCTTTAAAAAGTTTGATTTAGCCCAAGCTCATTTCTAAGGATTCAAGTTATGGCCAGTCAGAGTCCTGCTGATCGTTAAAGATAGCAAAGGCCGAGAAAACTTCATTGTTTTCTGTTACGGAGATCACAAGGAAATTAGGGTCACTGAAAAAAGTTTAGTATCGTATGAAGATAATATAAAGGAAGAGTCGCAAAAAAAGGGAAAAGGAGCAAAGCTTGCGTTTGAAGATGCTACAAATTCTCTCGAAATCTACAAGCAAAGCGAATCGTACGCTGCGCTTGAAATCAGCGAGCCAGCTAGCTCGTCATCTATATCGATATTCTCGATATGAATATGGAGAGAATTGTTGCTAGCGAGGATGAGATTGCAAGAACGCAAAAATCAATGATGGAATTAATTACTGAGAAGGTTTTAGAAAAGTGCAAGGATAAACAACAGAAAAGTGGCGATTCCCTAAAGCAATCGTGCGAGACGATAGTTAGTGAAACCTATGCCTCAGTGTCCCTTGAGTTTACACCAAAGTTTCAGAGCATATTACAGTTATACAAAAGTTTGAAAGCAGAAGTTCAAGGGTTGGAAAATCGCATGGAACAGATGGAGAGTAGAATAGATGATTTTAAACAAGAAAAGCTTCTAGATAGCCTAGTTTTCAACGGTGTGAAGCAGCTACTGGATGAAGATTTGAAAGCAACAACTATGAATATCATAACACAGAAAATGGGAGTCACCGGTTTTTAGCAAAATGACATTCAGAGTATTTACCGCTACCGTTTAATAATTCTACAGCACAAGACCAAGGAGATGTTGCACCGGTGCTTATGAAATTGAGAAACAGCGAAATGGCAAAGAAAGTTTTCAAGAGCAAAACTAAACTTGTTAAGTCTGGCATTTTCGTCTCTGAGGCCCTAACGAAACGCCGTTGAGGCATTCTGAATACGGCAAGGGATAGTTTTGGAGTGCAAAATGTTTGGTCTGATCGTGGACTAATTCTTGCAAAACTCCCAACAGAAACCATTGCTCACAGGATTGGGTCACTGGCGGATTGCTTTTGGTTGCTTGCGTTGATTTTGTAGTTTTAGCTTATTGTTTGTCAATGTTTTGTTCTCTTTTCATTTATTATCATTTATCTGTTCCAGGAGCTCAGCTGTGCCTTTTTTTCCTTTTAATATTATTATGTTTTTTTTTATTTATTTTTTTCTCACAATGAAAGTGTTTATTAGATATAAATATGTGTGATGTACCAATCAGTGCCATATCTAGCCTGAGCCAGTTGGAAAGTTGCCCATTTGATATTGATTTATATTTACTTTCGGATTTGGCGAATGAAGAGTCTACAGTGAGTTATAGACCTATGTACTTTATAAATATTGTGATTCTTCTTATCTTAGAATTATGCAAAATGCTGGTTTTATTGCATGTTCATGGAACTGCCACCTTACTTCTTCGTATGATGAGATATTTGATTTTCTTTTGAAATGTAGGAGTCTCCATGTTATGGCCCTTTGTAAAACATTTTTGAGTCCGGATGGCTCTCTCTCGTCTTTGAATTTTCCGGGCTATCTGCTTACCACGAGGAGTAGAGCTTCAATGATACGCGGCGGACTCGGTTTGATAGTAAGTGATTCACTTAAATGGAAGCCCAGGGAGGATCTGATGTCTGGAGAGAAGATAAGGTAGAAACTCTTTTTATTGAAATTGAGATTAGTATGAGGCTTGGAGTGAGAAAAATTATCCTATCAGTAGTTTCAAAGTGCCTCGTATGACGAACTCACAGAAGGTTTCCAAAGTCTTCTAATGATAGTTCAGAAGTCAAAGCAAGAGTTAATATGTATGGGTGATTTTAATTTTGATCTTTTATCTACAGGTAGTTTTGATTTAGGTTTTTTAAACTTTATGGTTTCTAATGATCTTTTCCCACAGTAACAATTCCTACTAGGATCACGGACAACCCTGCTACCCTGATTGACAATATGGTTGTCTCTTCAAAGTATATCCGAAAGGCGTTTTCTAATATTGTGGTGAATTCGGAGTCTGATCACTTTCCAGTGGTATTTAGTTTAGATTTACAAGTGTCTCGCCATAAAAAGAAAAAGAAAATGTTAGAGAGATTAAGTCTGAAAACATTCGGAAGTTTAAAGATGAAATAAGTGCAACATGTTTTGAATCTGTATTGAATCAGAATGACCCCTCTGAAGCTTTTGAGCAATTTAGTAGCATCATAACTACTGCATATGACAAAACCGAAAAAACCATGGGCCGATGGAGAGCTAGTTAACTTATTTGAACCGCATCACAGTGCGTTTCAGGGTTATCTGAGATCTTCAAAGGAGGAGGATAATGCTCATTTTAAACAGCTGCGGAATATGGCGAACTCACTGAAAAGGAAAAAAAAGAAACAATATTATTCGGCACTTTTTGAGGAAAATAAATCAGATCTGAAAAGAACTTGGAAAGTTATTAATGAACTGGTTAGTTGGCCTCGGAGAACTCAAGACCCTCGAATTGAAATCAAAGGAGTGGTTGTAGAGGATAGACAAGAGTTGTGTGACAAGTTCGGTGATTATTTTACTAACATTGGAACAAAGATACAAGCGGAAACTAGAAATTCCCAAGCTCTTGTTGGTGGCAACTCTTGTGCTGATGGGAGGGGCGATCCAACAGTGCCGGGTTAGATGGTGTTAACCTGAAGACTATTTGATCAATTATGGTGTACATTCTTTCTGTGCTAGTGCACCTAATAAATATATCAATGGAGAAAGGAGTATTTCTAAAATTATTGAAAACAACAAAGATTCTCCCTATCTAAAAAGGGGGCACTCAAATGGATATATCAAACTGGAGGCCTATTTTTATTTTGCCAGTGTTTTCGAAAGTTTATGAACAAGATATCCATAGAAGACTTTATGATCATCTCACGAGCCTGCATGCATTTTATGATGGCCAGTTTGGATTCCGGAAGGGCCACTCGACTTCGCAGGCTGTACAACATCTTTTAGAAAATGTTAATTTAGCTTTGGAAACATAGACCTTAAAAAAGCGATTGCTACCGTTGATTTTAGTATTTTATTGGATAGATTAAGGGATTTGGGTGTAAAAGGAAGATTTTTGGATTGGTTTAGTTCGTATTTAAATGGTAGGTCAGTTAGGGTAAATCTAGGGGAGAAGTTTTCAAAGTTTTTCCCTGTTTCTTGTGAAGTTCCCCAGGGTTCCGGCTTAGGACCCCCGTTGTATTTAGTGTATGTTGACAGTAGGCTATGTGGTTTAATATTCCTGGTGCGTCTATGACATCTTTCGCCGACATACAGCACTTGTTGTGGCAGCAAAAACTCTTGAAGAATAGATCCAGAAAGCAAACAGAGTTCTGCAAGGTCTTGAGTGACTTTGTAGGCATAAGCTTACTCAGCGTTAACGCTGAAAAGAGTAACCATATTCTGTTTAGTTGGACTGGTGTAACTCCAAATATTAACAGTGAAATAGTGATAAATGGTGATGTACTAAAGCGGGTTGAGGAAGTGCGTTACCTAGGATTCATTCTCGATCAGAACCTCAGCTGGAGAAGACACGGTGATGTGGTTGTGTGTAAGGTAGCCCGTGGTCTTGGGATTTTAAGACGTTTTCAATATTTTTTACCTTCTCATATTTTAGTTCTTTTATACCATTCTTTGATTCCGCCGTATATAAATTATGGATGCAAGATATGGTCTAGTAATTTTACGTGCAATTTTAAACGAGTGCGGATTCTGCAAAATAAAGCAGTGAGATTAATTGGTAAGTATGATATAGGAGTTTTAAGTACAGAGTCGATTTTTAGGAAACATAGGATTTTGAATGTAGGTTCAGTTCTTGTTCAGCTCTTGTCCTGTGAACATCAATCCAAACAAATAGCATTTGTAAGTGACAAAAAGGATTATTTATTACGCAACCCAAGTATATTTCATAAGGAATGTAAGTGATTGCAATTCCTGTCTTAGATTCAGTGTGAGATTATCTTTTTAGATTTTGAAATCTCATTAATTCAGTGACCTTGAAAACAATTTCTCGGACTACTAAGCTGTAACTCCACTGTGACATCACTGCCTGCTTGATTGGATAAAGTTTATATTGGCGACGGTTTTTGGCATTGATTTGGTGTGGATTTTTGTCTATTGAATATTATTACCGTAAGTGCAATTATGAAATAATGGGTGACTCGGATATTATTTTAAATCCAATATTGAATTTTATTTCTCGATCAATGATCGATGGTATCAAAGTAGAAACAATAATTGCTAAGTCGACAAGCTTTTTCAGTCATGAAACCATTCTAAAGGCAAAGGAAGTCTTACATCAGTTGCTAGAAATTGGAACACGTTTAATTAGATGCCAAAAAGACGATGAAAATGTCCTTGACATTTGTAAGTGGTTATCTACGGCATCGAAAGAAAAAACGTAAGATCCCGAAATTCGTGATCTACTCACCGTGCAAAATTCCAACAATTGGTGATGCGATTGTTGCAACATTAACCTGTCGCATGAATGAACTTTCCCGTAAAATTGACAGTTTGTATGAGCTAAATAAGCAACATTTCGCAGTACAGGCAACTTCTGCCTGGCCCTCCTCCGCTCAGTCGTCTTGCGCCAAGGACCAATCCAATCCTCCTACCTATGCTGTTGTGCTAAAAAATTTGTCCGTCCCATCTTTCATCGCCACTATTAAGAAAAGATTTTATTGATAAAATATGTCCTGAAGCTGCAAATGATATTTCAGAGGTGAAACGTTCTTCATCAGAATGGAAAATTGTCGTAAAAAGTAAACCCGCTGCCTCCTCAATTGCTGACCAGATGAAAAAGTTCCAACCTGGCCTTTTAGCCTCTGTTAAATCTCCCGCCTTCATCGGTGTAATAAAAGGCGTTCCGACAGAAATGAATGAAAAAGATCTAGAAAAATTATTCCAAAGTGTGTCAAAGCTTTGCAGTGTGGCAAGTCACGTGTCTACAAGATTTACTTTGAACAACGGAGTGATCTCGATTCCTTTCTGAAAAATTCTGTGAAGGTGGGTTATGAGAAGTAAGCTGTCCAGAATTTAATATTCATACCTAGACGGTGTTTCAGATGCCATCAGCAAGGACATTTTGCTGCTGATTGTAAGAACGCAGAACTGTGCTCTCGCTGTGGTTCCTCGGAGCACTCTTCCACAAGGGATAATCCATGTGTTCGGAACTTGTTTTGCATTACATGTAAAGAGTTTAATCACACATGTTACAGTATCAAATGCCCTGGCAACGCTCAAACCGATAAACGGGCAGCTAAGTAGATTAATGGATATTCGTTTTCTCTCTTGGAACATTAATGGTGGTCTTATAAAAAAAAAACCTATTCTTGAAAATATACTTCATAATCATGATATTCTTTGTTTGCAGGAACATTTCCTGACCAACCACAGCCTTAGTTTACTTGACATTAGTTCCACTTTCAAAACTTTCTCGGTTCCAGCTAAACGTAGTGCTTCTAAAGGCAGAGCTTCCGGTGGTATTGCTACTTATGTAGCATCGAATCTTAATTCTAGTGTTTTCTTTTCTTGTGATAGTTTTTTTAGCTGTTCGAGTAGTTGAGTGCGTAATAATAAATGTGTATTTACCCACAGATTACAAAGATGAAGATTCGGAGAGAGATTTCGCTTTTGCAGTTAGTAAACTTAGCTCTTGTCTTCGTGATGTCCTTAAACTGAAAATCCCGTGTTTGATCGTAGGTGATTTTAATTGTGATTTAAACTGCGGGTTGTCTTCAGCTTCTATCCATGCTTCTTTACTATTAGGAATATTTGGTGATGATTTTAAAGTTCAACAGAAATCTGCTCAGTTTACTTACATTCATTCTTCCTCTTGCACATCTAACCTCGACCATGTTGTGTCATATAACCTTGATATACCTTGTGTTGAGGTAGTTTCCAATTTTCAAGTTTCAGACCATCTTCCTATTGCTTCTAGTTTCAAACGAGAAGCTTCTCAGATTCCAGTGTTACAGGCTTATACTGTTCACCGGCACAGGTGGTATACTTCTCGGGATTGGAATAAAATTGACACATCTCAGTACATCGAAATTTCAGATAGTATCCTAAACAAGATCCGAGTTCCATTTCATCTTCTGCAAAAGTCTTCTAATAAAGACATTAATGAGGTTAGATTAACTCTTGATATATATTCCGCAGAAATCTGCCATGCACTTTTGTGTGCTGAAAAAAGGGCAGTTCCTCTTAAAAAAATACGTGTTGGTACCCAGGCTCCCGGGTGGTCAGGAAATCTAGTGTTGTCTGAAGCTTGTGACCGTGCTAAATTTTGGTATAAATTATGGAGAGATTGCCTATGCCCCCGTCAAGGAATAGTCAATGAATTGAGAAAAATGACAAAAAAACGTTTTGCTAAGGAACTTGCCCTTCATCGATCTAAAATGCAGACACTTTATTCCGAGAAGGTCAGGAATTCACCTGATCTTCTGTGGAAGCTATTACCCCGTACTATCTCCTCCAATTTGCCAGACCCGAATGACATTCCATTGTCAGAGTGGATATCCCATTTTTCAAATGAATTTTCTGAGCCTGATCCTGTTTTAGAGTCACAATTTTGTGACGAGCTCTGCAAATTCATTGATGAATCTCCTGACCTTGATTTTGTTGTTACTTGTGACGCTGTTATAAAAGCCATTTCCCAACTTAAAAGAAAGGGTCTTGTGGGATAGATAAGGTGAGCACTCTACACATCATTAATGGAAGTTATCTATTGGTGCGTCACCTCAGCCTTCTCATGCAAATGATATTTGTTGCGGGTATTGTTCCATCCTCGTTCTGCATTGGTGATCTGTCTCCGATTCCCAAAAAAGGGAAATCTGAGCTGCAATGTTCCTCTTTCCGTCCCATCACCGTATCTACTACGACATGCAAACTTTTCGAGCTTCTTTTTCTTGATGAGTTAAGACAAAAATGTTACGTTCCCCCATATCAGTTCGGTTTTCATGCTTATCTTGGCTGTTCTCATGCTCTTACAGCAGTTTTTACTGCCCTCGCCGACGCTGAATCTTCGGGAGAAAGTATGATCCTTGCCGGACATGACGTTAGACGAGCGTTCGATTCCTTAATTCATTCGTCCATGCTTCTTCATATGGCAAGGCGAGGCGTAAACCGATCAGTTGTCCGTGTTCTCAGGGATTTATATAGGAACCTTAAAGTGCGTTTAAAACTTCCATCCTGTTTTTCCCTGCAGTCGGCTCTTCATCCTTCCCTATATAATTGCATTAATTCTCGTGTGAGGCCAAACTCTTCGATTCCCTCGAATATGCTTGTGAATCTTCAATACCCCATCCTTGTTAAGAAAGGGACTAGACAGGGAGCTATCACTTCCCCTACCCTGTTCAATAATAGTGTCCTGGAAGCGCAGGCAAAGTGTCTTCCTTCATGCATTCTTGGGAGAATAGATATGTCTCTTATTTGTTATGCTGATGACATCCTGAATCTCAGCCGTACGATCCAGCGCATTGAGCAGAATTTCAAAATCCTCAAAGATGAGTATTCAAAAATCGGTCTGTCTTTTAATCCTGAGAAATCCGAAGTAATCCTTTTCAATTGGCGAAATCCCTCTACTCCTCTTATAAATATGGACGGTTCTCTTGTTAAACCCTCAGACCATATTACATACCTGGGCCTCCCAATTGGCACATCTATAGGTCACACACGTCGTTTGCTGATTTCTCACGTTAAGCGTAAAATTAGCATTTCTTACGCTGCAATCGTAAAAAGCAAACTACGTTTCAACCGTTATATTCTAGCATCCATTTACAACGCCACAGCCCTTCCTCATCTGCTTTACATTGCTCCTTTCTGGAGATTCTTTACAGTTACAGATAAAAAGCACCCACGATCAATCTTCTTCAGATTTGCTAAATATCTTCTACATTTGCCCTCTAAGATAAGAAACCATAAAATTATCCATTTGTATAAGCTAGCTGACCCTAAAATTATCATTGATAAATCTCTATCCCGTTTTCAAAGTAATTTTCATCATCCATGGTCACCAATTTGTTCACAATAGTTTTTTTTTATTAATGTAATGCATATAGTCACTGTTTGTATTAATGTAATGACGATTTTTCTTTTGTCATGTGTTTGAATTTTTAATTGTGTGTTTGTGTCCTTCTTTTTCTTTTTTTTTTTTCTTTTTTGTTTTTTTAGTGATTACTCCGTCTATTGTACCTTTTGTACCTTTTTTTGACGGGCAATAAATGAATAATAATAATAATAATAATTTAGTAAATGCGTACTGGTTGCGTTTTTCAAGCATATATGCTTTATTTGTAACCAGTCGTCAAGCTGGCATGAATCATTTTTAGTGAAGTTGTTGAATCTTGAATCTTAACCGTTTAATAGCACATGCGTTCCTCTCAGCCATCCGTTCAATTAACCAGCATTCACTCCCAAACTTTTGTCCAAAGCATTCATTCGCAACTCAGACAGCTCTTCATACTCAGATACAAAATTAAATAAGTTCTCATTCACACATCCACATGCTGGGCAAAAATAAGGGCCAGCCGCCAGCCTAAACTTTCCCAAAAATTTCCTTCTTTCACCTAAATCCAAACTATCCCCTCTTACCAACAACAAATTCTTCAAATCCGTTTTATTCAACCCAAATTTTAAACAAACCTCCTCCCCCCAACAGTCTTTGGCTTGGGAGCAAAATCTCAAAGGCATACATTGGTCCAAATGAGCTTACCACTCTTGGATTTCTTGGTCATTTACGGTTCGCTAAACTTCCTTCCATACTGACATAGTTTCACCCATAGAGCCTTCTCCTTCATTCCACATCTTCAAAAGTCCAAAAAAGGTCCAGTATTTTATTGACCTGATTTGGTCACGAAATATGTCTACCATCAATCAAGCTCTCCGAATAGGCTGACATAAGAAGCCGAACTCGGCTTCTTAACTAGGTAGCCTAATTAGCTTCTCACAGAATTTTACCATTCTAACCAATCTAACACTCATTGATATTCCCTTACGGGCTTCATTTTTTTCCATATGAGCCTGATGATATATTTCATTGGCTTGTCTATCTTTTTCAATTTTGGTCATACGGACCTGATGAAGTATTTCATTGGCTTGACTATCTTCTTCAATTTTGTCCATACGGGCCTGATGAAGTATTTCATGGGCTTGACTATCTTTTTCAATTTTATCTATCTCATCCTGTAGTTTTTTCATATACTCTAGCTGCTTTCTTTCGGCTACCTCTTCTCTTTGTTTCCTTTCTTTCTCTCTTTCTTTTCTACCATTCTCCTCTTTTTCCTCTTTGGCTATTCTTTCTTCCTTTCTCTCTTTCATGTAATTTAATAAATATTATGTCATATCTACATGAGTACTTTTTCGTGAACCCTTGCTGGATCTCGATTCAACATTGCTCCTTCTAGTCGGACTACTTTAATTCCGTCTGTCATTATTTCTTTTTTAATTCATTTTCTGAATCTGTTCGTTCTCAATCCACATTGTCTCTTTCCTTATAGGCTACTCTAGCCCTTTCGTCCTCTTTTTTAATCTTTCTAATTTCATCTTTCTCAGCCTGCATTTTTTCCATTCTCGATGCTCTCTCTCAAAGGCCTCCATATTAGCCTTTCTTTCTATTTTCCTACTTTTTCTATGGGCTTCACTCGCCCTTCTCGGTCTTGAGTTAATCTCATCTCTGTCCGACATAATTTCAAAATTTCGTTAACTTCAAATTACCTCTTCAGTCTAAATGAAAATTCTTTTATCCATGTAACTTCCGGTCGCTCGTGAAAAATTGCTGCGTGTCAATTTGCTTATATTTTTGCACACTAATTAGTTACACGATATCTTGATTCGTAAATTTTTCAATTATGATCTAACAAGGCACAGCCCATAATAGATCTTCATAATTATATTAATTGATTCCGTATTTTTTTCTCTTTATATGTAACCACAATAGGCTACTATTGTAGGCTAAATTACTTGTCTGTTCGAAAACGCGGAATTCTTTTACTATCAGTGCTGTTGATAGCTCATTTTCTTGCTGCCACCACTTATTGGAGGAGAGATTATCAGAAATTTATTACACATTAAATGCTAAAAAGGAAAATTATGCTACTTCGTTGACAAGGCAGGGAGAGGGACTGGCCCATAAAACAAATTGGGAGGCTGTGCCACCCTGTCGGAAAAAAGAAATACTTGATACGTGTGTTCAAAATGTTGATAATCCACAAAAATGGGTTCTACTGATAGTTCTTACATTGCCTATGCTGATGACATTCTGTTGATTAGTCGTACTAAGTGTGCTCTTTCTGCGTTGGTTTCCTTAGTTTCTCAGTCTTTTCTAAATTTTGGTCTATCCCTGAATCTTGACAAGTGTGAATTCTTATCTTATAATCTGTCTTCGTCTACTGCCCTGGTATGTAATGAATTTTCTGTACTTTCTGTCTCTTCCTTTCGGTGGATTGGTATTACTGTTTCTAATTCTCTAGCTCTTTTCCGTAAACAGATCATTGCTGATTCAGTAAGAAAAATTCAGTTCAGTTATTCAAAAATTGTAGCAAACCGTGGAAAATATAACAGAAGAGCTCTTGGGCGCTTATTCTCGGCTTTTTCTGATCATTCTGTGCTTTATTTTTCGGGTGTTCATTCTGTTCTTAGGCTAAAGGATTTAAAAAAGATTAAAGTTACTTTTCAAATTTTGCAAATTTCTTCTTTCTCTGCCGCCATGGACTAGAAATCGGTATCTAGTTAAAAGTTTTTATGTTACGGATGTAACTCAAAAGCTCGGTGACCTACACAAAAAGCTTTCTGCAGATGCATTTTGTAAATTTGGCCATGACCACGGTCTTTTACAGTTTTTTCTTAGTTTAATTTAATTGCTAGTGTTTGTTGAGTTCTTTTTTGTTTTTCTTTTTTATTATTATGTACTCCACTTGTACTGTTAGTTGTGGGTAATAAATGATTGATTGAATTTCCATTTGATGACGAAATATTTGTTTCTGCGGTAAAAGTAAAGAAGACTAAAAGAGAGAAAAAAGATATTAAGCAGAACTACAATAAAGAAAGGCAGTCAAAGATGGTACACACTAGAGTTCAAATCAGATTTAACGATGATTTATTATTTTGCGCGAATGACAAAATTAAGAAAAGTAGAGATGAAAAGAGAAATGCAAAAAAGAGACAAAATTTGGAGATTCAGCCTGAAGTGGCGAAAAATAAAAACATGTTGGATGGGCTGTGCCTTGATAACATAAATAATAGGGAGAAAAATAAAATGTTGGCTGGGCTGTGCCTTGATAACATAAATAATAGGGGGGAAAAAGAATTCCGAAGCCCATGGCAAATATAACATAACAATTATAAAATGGAGACAAAGGACCTATAATAGGCTGGGGGACAGTTAGGAAATATGGGATGTTGAGTCGGATTGGAAAAACTTGGAAAGGAATCTGAGATTAATATTATCAATTCAAAAGATATTTCGATCCTTTATGAGGGGGAGGAATCCCTTGAAGAAGATCCCCTGCGGAAAGTCGTGAAAGATAGCCCTTTTCCTCAATGCACAACTGGCGGACAAGTTGTGATCCCTTTACCGAGATTTTGCCCCTCTGATCTGGAGTCCTTGGGATACTCGCTCCCAGTCACTTCAAACTTCACCCAAACCTTTGTCCAGTAACCCTATTCATAGCTGTCATTCTTAATGGGAATTGACAATTATTTCCAGAAAGCCATATTCAGTATCGAAGTTTGATCTTCAATTAGCATCGACGTATATTCTTCATTTAATTATCCCAGGGGAGGGAACCCAGAAAAAAGGCAATTCATGGTTCACTCAAAATTTTACTTCATTCCCAGTACACTTATTGTTTTCACAGGCCTTTGCATTTTCGGCCTTAGATTATTTGAAATTATGTCAAGGGGCAATTTACTTTTTGATTGAGATGTGGAGTTGTTTCCACAGATGGAAATTAAGAGGCTAGTGCAGCCATTGTTTCATGATGGCTAACATCATGATATGTGCCAGAAACTGATTTTCTTCTCCTCTCAAATGTAAATTTGTGAGAGCGAGAAAATTTTTTGGTCTTGATTGTGCTGCACACAATCATTGTCTACGAATCTTGGGGACTTCAACTTTCAAAACCTAATGCAGATGCTATACGATTTAGACCATGGTGGTCCTACAGTAGAGACGTGTCGATGACGACCGATTCAGAGCCAAGCAGTGGAAGTAGTAGCACAGACACTGATGGAAGAGAGAAGGCAAATGGATTTTTTAAAGTTGAAGTGTTTGGTCAGTGTTTGCTAGCGTGGACTGGAACAACGAATGAATAGTTATTTACGTTAAAGGGTAAGGTGTTGGGGTTCCATTGTTGTTTCTTTGTTGGTTCTGTAAATGACCAGTTTTCTATTAGTTACGTCTTTTTAGATTTGCGTATAGTATAATTCGCAATGATAATTTTAAAGTCTCGTTGATAAGTGATAGTTGTTTTGCAATAAGTAAGCTTTGAACTAAATTCTATTTTGGACTTCCTGGTTTGGAGTAATTGAAAGATAAAGCTAAGAGGTAAAATTGGTTTTGAATGGGGATCGAGATGATTGGCTGGGCCAAGCGAAGGTCCACCCCTATGAACAGATGCTGTACCTATTATTATTATATTTTTTTAGTCTGCATTAAGACCCCGTTCGGGGAGATATATTTTTGTGGATTATTGTGACCCTTTTGGAAGAATACAAGTAAGGTACTTTCTACAAACTGTGCACTAGTTTCCGTAACCCAGGCAGGGTAGGAATAGAGCTACGAGGTACCGTCATTATTATATTGACAGGGAGGTTTGTCACCTCCAAGGAGAGAAATAGAGATTTTCTAGCCGTAACCCAAGGTGGGTACACTTGGCTATAGAAAGTGGCCATTTGACCACTCGATCGCGTTATCATACCCTGGGACAGGGTATACTGTAAATCGGGTAGTAACAAACCCGATATTTGTAGAACCGGTGTGGTAGACGCGGCATCACATTATATTTTGGGGCCGGAGATTTCCCCTCCAATAAGTGATGACACCCGTATATTACCACGCCAGTGGCGTTGTGGTCGACCGGTATAAAATTGGTGGCTATATACCACGAACATTGGTGGGAGCCAGAAACGGTCCTATCAGTAAACCTGTTAGTAAAAGAATTGTTGGGGTAAGAGCGGGAATCCCACTAACATTTGGGCCGACAAGGGGTTCTCCCCCTCGAGTAAGTGGCATAGCTACTTTTTGCGCCATTTTTAACCAATAAGTGGCGACCCCCGTACTTACACCCCAATACTTGATGTATCTTATATGTTTAGAATTAATATAATAACCTGATTCTTTTAATGTATCTATTGCTATTAAAATTCTGTTTCTTAAAGTTTCCGTTACTATTAAGCTGAGTCGCTTCTTACTTATAGTTCGTTACCACGAACTGTTTGATATTAGTGCGATGTGTTCTTGGTAACCAGTGTTAATACAGTGCCTTTTGATTTAGTTTATGGCAAAATTTATTTTTAAAGCATAATGGACAAATTACATAATTGTAGGGGTTGACATACCCAATATTCCTACAGACATAGTTACTGTAGTGTTTAACTACGCTGAACAAAATAGCTGTCTCAAAATTTTGATTGGAAGTGTTTGGAATATTGGGCTTTACAGAAGGGCTGCTTGCCCTCCAATCAGGTTTGATCCTTAAAAAATGCACTAGAACTTTTAGTTTCTAATCCAGTTGGCTCCTTTAAAATTTTCAATGATATTACTAGCTATGATAGAGCAGTGCTACCTATGATATTGCTTTATCCCTTTTTGAAAACCAATATGCATAGAGTCTTTTTGTTGAATCGGAACTCCCTCTAAGCGTTCCTTAAGACTCTAATACCATTACTAATACTATTACTACTACCAACAACTCAATGCAGCACCAAGCTGCCTGAGGCCAAAACAGCTACGCACGCTCCTCATTCATCCCAATCTATTCAAAGCCTCCCTTTTTACATCCTCCCATGATGTTACCATTACCTTTAAATCTTTCTTTATGAGGTCCTCCCACCCCAGACGAGGATGACCTTCTTTCCGTTTAGCCTTAGATGGTTGGTCCAAAAGAACAATTTTCGACAATCTGTCATCCTTTATCCGCACAATGTGCCCTAGCCATCTCAACCTTTCTTTTATTATAGCCCTAGAGAGCGGCATCGAACCACATTTTTCGTACAGCCTATCAGAGGCAACGCTGTTGCCTAAAGCTCAAAGAGCATATGGATCCAATGTTATATTATTATTAATTAACAAAACTTCCCGAAAAATAAGTTTCTCAAAGAAAAGTAAAGGCTATTTTAAGCTTAAGCTAAGTAGATACAAATAACTTTTAAAATTCAAACTCAAAATGACCAGAAACCACTATTAAAGAATAAATAAAACCGAAAACAACGAGAAATTAATTAAACAGTCATAACAAAAACATACAACAAGAAATAATATAAATAAATAAATACATCTTAAAACCAATAATGCTTAAATTGAATATAAAAATCAAGCTTAAAACAAAAAAAATTTCCTATTGAAGTATAAATGAAACTTAAAACGAACAGAAATAAAATAAACAATCAATGCAAACTAACATACAATATATATTAATGCAAATTAATAAATAAATCTTAAAACGTGTGAAACTTAAATGGAATATTTAAATCAAGCTTGAAAGGAACAAAAATCACTACAAACAAGAGTTTGCTACTCCTTCTCTTATTTTAAAAATCTAAAACCTATTGCGTCATTTGCACTTTGCTGAAAACCAATTGTATGACAAATATTTTCTTTTGTACTTAATATTGAAAATACACATCAAAATTGTAGTAACATTTTGAACTGATGAGCTTTCAGCAAATAATATCATTATACATCAAATATTCAGTTTAATTTATTAGTATTTTTAAAGTTGTTAAAGACGAATATCGTTTCACTACAAAAAAGTGTTTGGATACTGCCTCCTTTTCCAACTGTAAATAAGAACCAAAAACCTACTGCGTCATTGGCGCTTAATTGAAAACAAATTATATTACAAGTATTTTTTTTTCCAGTTCTTACACCATTGAAAAAAATACAATTACAGTGAAATAAAATCTTGAACTGGTGGATCTTTCAACAATTTATATCATTATACATGAAATATTCATGAAATATTTGATGTTGTTTATATTTTCCAAGACTGTTAAAGACGCATATAGTTTTCAGTAAAACGCCAATGACGCAGTAGGTTTTAGACTTTTGCAGTGAGAGAAGATGGTCACACCCAAACTCTTGTTTTAAGTCAATTTTGGTCGTTTCAAGCTTGATTTGCATATTCAATTTAAGTTTCACTCGTTTTAGGATTTATTTATAAATTTACGTTAATATTTATTGTATGTTTGTTTGCATTGATTGTTTATTTGATTTCTATTCGTTTTAAGTTTCATTTATACTTTAATAGGGAAATATTTTTTTCGCTTTAAGTTTGGTTTTTATATTCCTTCGATTTTTATATAAGCCTCCATTCATGGAGGTCCCACGGACTTCTTGCTGTCCGGTTCTAAGCCGGCTTAAGCACTTCGGTGTAGACTTGAGAAGATATGTGATCCCCGTCCTGCACTGGTATCCAGGATCATTACCTTTCCTGAGGTCAAAATAATTTCAAAGATTTAAAGTGCATGAAAATTGGAATTTGGAATGTTACGACGTTAAAAAATGACTATCGTATCGACATTTTGACTCACGAATTCAGACGATTCGAACTGGATTTATTAGGAGTTTCAGAAACTCATACCCCAGGGGTAGGAAGCATGAAATTAGGTGATATATAATTTGTTTACTCAGGCAGGAAGGATGGGGTACATAGACAGGGAGTAGGGCTCATGATGAAAAAGGGAGCTGCTAAGTCTTGTTTAGGCTGGGAAGGTATTAATAATAGAATACTAATTGCTCATTTTATGACTAGAAAGTTCAGGGTATCTGTTATAGTAGTATATGCCCCTGTAGAACCGACTGACGGAGATACTAGTGACTATGATGAATTTTACTTACAGTTACAGGAGCAAATAGACAAGGTCCCAGGTAGAAATATGATGTTTTTACTGGGAGATTTTAACGCCCAGGTTGGTAGAAATAAGGATTGATGGTATCCCAGCTTAGGTAAATTTGGTGTAGGAAAAGAAAACAGTAATGGATACAGACTTTTGCAATTTTGTAGGTATAACAATCTAGTTATAACCAATACGGTGTTTGGTCATAAAATGGCTCATAAGCTAACATGGTATTCACGTGATGGTAAGACAGCAAACCTTATTGAATATGTTATAGTAAACCGAAGACTGGCAGGATCAATACAAGATACTAGGGTATATAGGAGTGCTGTTATTGATGTTAAAAGTAAAGATCACCATCTAGTAGTGTCAAGGATTAATTTAAAGCTGAAATATCGGAAGGGTAATTACCTCCCGGGAAGTTTTGATGTTAGTAGACTCCAGGATGAGAATTGGAGAGAAACTTACAAGGAACAGTTGAATACTAAACTCGAGAGTTTAAAATTTGATAATTTGGAAGATGTTTGGAATAATTTGAGAAAAATAATTTGTGAAGTTGCTGAAGGTGTAATAGGGAAGAAAGCTAGAACTGCAGCTAAGAATATTAGTGAAAAAGCTTTATGTTTAATAGAAAGGAAAAAGGACTTGTAAAAGAATTATCTTAGTGATAGATCGCATGAAAACAAAAGAAATGTAAAGAAAGTGGAGAAAGCATTGAAATATGAGCTAAGGAGGTGTGAAGTGGAGGCCATGGATAATATTGCCGAGGATTTAGAAGATGCAGCTAGACGGCATAATAGTAAAATTTGTACTGGCACGTTAATAAATTGACAGATAGTTGTCAATCCGGACTAGTCCCAGTTAAAGATAGGAATGGAGTGGAAATTAGCGATAAGGAAAAAGCTATAGCGAGCTAGGACGAACATTTTGAGAACTTGCTTAACTGAGATAGAGTTGCAGGAAAAACCTTAGAGGAAAATGAAAAAGTTTGTGATCCTTTGGATGTGAAGGAAGATTTGTTTTGTGGGGAAGAATTAGCAAATTAACAGGGTTAAAAAATAATAAAGCTCCAGGTGCTGATTGGGTGGTAAGTGAGTTTCTCAAATATGGTGGCTCTTAGGTTAGAAATAAGTTACTGAACATTATAAATATGATATTTGAAAAAGGGGAAGAATCCAACAATTTTAGAAAAATATTAATTAAGACAATTTATAAGAAAGGTCATAAGAGAGAGTGTGTTAATTATCAAGGGATTAATCTTGTCTCTGTAGGCAGTAAATTACTTAGTAATATGATATTCTTTAGACTGAGAGATGCCGTAGACAAAGTTTTAAGAGAAGATCTGTGCAGTTTTAGAAAAGGTAGAGGGTGTGTTGACCAGATTTTCACTCTTAGGCTAATAATTGAGAAGTGCCTAAGTTTTCAAACGCCTTTGGTCCTCAGTTTTATAGATTATGAGCAAGCGTTCGATTCAGTTGATAGAGGAGCTTTAGTAAAGGTTTTATCCTTGTATGGTATACCAGACAAATACATTAAAGTGATTAGTGCTATGTACGAGAATAACACTGCTGCGGTTATTGTAGTAAATAAGGTTAGCAGCTGGTTTTGTATTAAATCAGGAGTTAAGCAGGGTTGTGTTCTATCCCCCTTTATATGGATTATTTTGATGGAATTTGTTTTAAGGAGCACAGGAAGTGCAATGGGAGACCACGGAATCAGATGGGGAGGAAAAACTCTCCTGGACTTGGATTATGCTGATAATTTAAGCATCCTAGATGAAAGTGTGAGCAAAATGAATGAAGTTTTAGAGGTTTTGCGAGTTCAGGGTGCTAGTATTGGTTTGAAAATTAATGTTAGGAAGACTAAGTCACTAAGGCTAGGAATAAGTGAAGATGAAAAGGTGACGTTGGGTAATTAAAAGATTGATCTAGTGGACAGCTTCGCTTACCTTGGTAGTATTATTATTAAAGACGTTTGGAACAGTGAATATATCAAAAGTGGACTAACCCAGGCTAAGGGTTTTTTTTCAAAGTTAAAAAAAGTCTGGGATAATAGGAAGATTAGTCTGCAAACCAGTACTAGAATATTGGAAGCTAACGTGATGATAGCAATCAAATATGGCTCTGGAGCATGGGCGCTCCAAAAAGCGTATGAAGATTTGCTAGATGTTTTCCAGAGAAATTGCTTAAGGATTGTTCTGGGTACCCGGCTGACTGACCGTATTTCAAACAATAGGCTATACGAAAAATGTGGTTCAATACCGCTTTCTAGGTCTATAATGAAAGAAAGGTTGAGGTGGCTAGGGCATGTTGTGCGGATGAAGGATGAAAGATTGCCGAAGATTGTTCTTTTCGGCCAACCATCTAGGGCTAAACGGAAAGAAGGTCGTCCCCGTCTGGGGTGGGAGGACGTCATAAAGAAAGATTTAAAGGCAATGGGAACTTCTTGGGCGGGTGAAAAAAGGGAGGCTTTGAATAGATTGGGGGGGGGGAGGAGGAGCGTACGTAGCTGTGTTGGCTTCAGGCGGCTTGGTGCTGCGGTGAATTGTTAGTAGTAGTAGTAGCTTTATTCAATCTAAGCATTACTCGCTTTAAGATCTATTTATTCATTTATATTATTACTTGTTGTATGTTTTTGCTATGATTGATTATTTAATTTCTATTCGTTTTGGGTTTCATTTATTGTTTAATTAATTAAAAAAAACTTTTTCCACAAAATAAGTTTTTCAAAGAAAAGTAAAGAACTCCATTAAACAAAAAATGAGCAAAAATAAAATCAAATAATCTACCAAGCGTGAAACTAACACAAATCAGCATCGATAAATAAATGAAACCCAAAACGAACAGAAATTACAATAAATAACCGAGACAAACTCAAAACGAGCAGAAATTAACGTAAGTTGGGCCTTTGCCTTCCCAACGCCAGAACATAATTTGCACTTTATTGAAAAATATAAATGATTTTACTTTTATAACTTTAATAAATCAAATAATATCAACATTTTGATTTCTATCATTTGAATACTTGATATCAGTTTATGTATATTAAACTGACAATGCACAATCATTTATGATTGATCTTTCACCCACAACGATCTTTTCTATAAAAATGTCAAGCCTTCCAATCACTTTCGACAGCTAAAAAGGGCACTAGGCCTTTCGATTTCCAATAGAATGAGCCCTTTTTGAGTTTCTACGACAAAACTTCCTATAAACACCTTATAGGCTATGCCCCAAGGGCATAAATTACAACCCTTACCCTAAGGGCTATAAGGGTGTTTGTCATCTTCTAAGACCTAATTTCCAGATCTTTCAACTACGTTAAACAGAAAGGCTATCTCAAAATTTTGATTGGATGTCTGGGAAAATGGTGGGCGTGAGAGTGGTGGTAGTCTTTCTCCAGTCACTTTAAACTATTAAAAAAGGCACTAGCCCGTTCAATTTCCAATCAAATGAGCCCTTTTGAAGTTTCTACGACAATGCTTTCAGTAAAAACCTTATATGCCCCCAGGGCATAACTTACAACCCTTGCCCTGAGGCTGGGGGGGTGGTTCATACTCAAAAACCTAATTTTCTGAACTTTCTACTACGTTGAACAAAATGGCTATCTGAAAAATTTGATTGGATGTGTTTTGGGGAATGGTGGGTGTGACAGGGAGGTTAGTTACCCTCCAGTCACTTTCAACTATTAAAAAGGACACGAGCCCTCTCAATTTCTAATTGAATGAGCCCTTTTTGAAGTTTTTACGACAGCTCTATCATTAAAAACCTTATATGCCCCCAGGGCATAACTTACAACCTTTGCCCGGGAGACTCTGGTGGGCTTGTCATCCTTAAATACATAATTTCCAGAACCTTCAACTACGTTGAACAAAATGGCTATCTCTAAACTTTGATTGAATGTGTTTGGGGAAATGGTGGGCGTGAGAGCGGTGTTAATTACTCTCCAATCACTTTCGACTATTAAAAAGGGTAATTTCAATTTCCAATCAAATGAGCCCCTTTTGAAATTTCTACAAAAACTTTTTATATAAACCTTATATGCCCACAGGGCATAACTTACAACCCTTGCACTGAGGGCTCTGACGGGGTTATCATCCTAAAAAACCTAATTTCTAGAATTTTTGACTACGTTGAACAACATGGATAAATCAAAATTTTGATTGGATGAGTTTGGGGAAATGGTAGGCGTAAGAGGGGGATAGTTGCCCTTCAATCACTTTCGACTATTAAAAGGGCACTAGCCCCTTCAATTTTCAATTGAATGAGCCCTTTTTGATGTTTTTACAACACTGCTTTCTATAAAACCTTACATGCTCCCTGGGCATAACTTACAACCCTTGGCCTGAGGGCTATGGGAGGATGGGTTGTCATCCTTAAAAACCTAATTTCCAAAACTTTCAATTATGCTGAATAAAATGGCTATTTAATAATTTTGTTTGGATGGGTTTGGGGAAAAAATGGGCGTGAGAGGGGGGTTAGTTGCCCTCAAATGACTTTTGACTATTAAAAGGGGCACTAGCCCTTTGAATTTCCAATCAAATGAGCCCTTTTCAAGTTTCTACGACAAAGATTTCCATAACAACCTTTTATGCCCCCAGGGCATAACTTATAACCCTTGCCCTGAAGACTGTGTTGGAGGATGTCCTGCTCAAAGGTATAATTTCCTGAACTTTGAATGTCGTGGGACAAATTTGTTATCTCAAAATTTTTATTGGATCTGTTTGGGGAAATGGTGGGCGTGGAAGGGGTGTTAGTTGCCTTCCAATCACTTTCGAATATTAAACAGGGCACTAGCCATTTCAATTTCCAATCGAACGAGCCCTTTTTCTATAAAAACTTTATATGCCCCCAGGGCATAAATTACAACCCTTGTCCCGAGGGTTGTGGAGGAGTTGCCTCTTTAAACACATTTTCTATCTGGAAATCACCTATGCTGAACAAAATCGCTATCTCAAAATTTTGAGTGGATGTGTTTGGGGGAATCATGGGCTTCGAGGGGGGGGGGGGCTAGTTTCCTGCCAATCACTTTTGACTATTAAAAACAGCTCTAGCCCTTTGAATTTTCAATCGAATGAGCCTTTTTTGAAGCTTCTATGACAACGCCTTCTATATAAACCTTATATGCCCCCAGGGCATAACTTACAACCCTTGCCCTGAAGGCTATGGGGGAGTGTCCTCCTCAAAAACATAATTTCTATCTAGAAATCAACTACGCTGAATGAAATGGCTATCTCAAAATTTTTATTGGATGTGTTTCTGGAAATGGTGGCTGGAGAAGGGGTGTTAGTTTCCTTCCAATCACTTTCTACTATTAAAAAGGGCATTAGCCATTCCAATTTCCAATTGAATGAGCTCTTTTCGAAGTTTTTACGACCATTCCTTCGATGCGAAGTGCCTGGGTAGGGAGGAAAAAAAAATACATTGTGCCCACATCGTTCTTCACTTATTTTTCGGAGAGTTTTTTTTTATTAAATTTTGTTCGTTTTTAATTGCAAAAAATTTCAAATTTTTAAAAAATTTCTTATTTTAAAATCAAACTTAAAAAAAATTATTCATCAAAGCATCAAAACTGGTATCAAAGTAACAATATCAAACTGAAAAATGGGTTTGTGTCCAACTCGGAGTTTTTATTATCTGATGTTTAAACTATTTTTAAAAAAATTGCTATCTCAACACTCTTATCGGATGGGTTTGGGAAAAATAGTGTTTGGGGACTAATTAAGCTTCGATCTCTTTGACTCTGTAAAAGGGAACTAGAACTTTACATTTTCAATCAAATCCCTCTCTGAAGTTTATATGAGCATCCCTTCTATAAGAACCATATAGATCCCCAGAGTATAACTTGCAATGCCTGTTCCTGGGCCCTGAGGGGTTGTGTCGACCCTGTAGTTTTAACATCTGATGGTTGAACTATATTAACGAAATTGTCACCTCAAATTTTTATCGGATGGGTTTATCTATCCGATATATCCAAAGGCGTGGAGGGCTGGAGGGGCTAGTGCCCCTCCAACCTTTTTTACTCTGAGAAAATGAACTACAACTTTTAATTTCCATTCAAATGAACCCTCTCTGGTGTTAATACGAGAATCTCTTTCATAAGAACCACATAGGGCCCCAGGACATAGCTTACAAAGCCTACCCCCCGGGCTCTGGGGGGATGTGTTGACACCGGAGTTTTTGTTATCTGACCTTTGGACTATTTTGAAAAAATTGCTCTCTCAAAGCTCTTATCGAATGGGCTTAAAAAAAATAGGGGGTATAGAAGGGGGCTAGTTGCCTTCCGATCTCAGTAGTAACCTATCTAGTACTTTGACGATTACATTGGTGGTTACAATAAAATACAGTGCAAAGGTTTGACGACTACAAGAATATACAGTGTAAGGGTTTGACTTTCACAAGTGATTGCGTAATATGCCTTGCCAGGGCCAGTCACCTATTACTATGAACGATACATGCCTTAGCAGACGGGTTTTCTAATGTGACACTAATTTTTTGAATGCACTCCAGCCAGTGATTGCGTAATATGCCTTACCAGGGCCAGTCACCTATTACTATGAACGCTACATGGCTTAGCAGACAGGTTTTCTAATGTGACACTCATTTTTTTGTGTGTCAATCGGTTAGAGAAAGCTGGCGGTTAGTCTATATGATGACTTGATTAGTCGGTTTTTTAAAAAACTTGGCAAGCTATAATGTACTCAAGCAAAAACCCTATATAATGTCCATACAGTGCATTCCAATTTTAATTATGTTTTAAGACATTGATTATAGTACACTATATATTATTAACTTTGAAAACAATGGATTCGTCAATTTTCAATATGAGTACACTTTTCATTATTTTATTTCCCAAAAAAAAATCAAAGAAAAACGTTTTACTAGTAAATACAAATTTCAGAGGGGTTTGGCCCCCCTCCCCTCCAACAAAAAAAAAGCTTAAGAATATGACGAGTATATTCGATAGAAACGTCAAAGCATGCTTTTTTCTATTATATAAATAAAATCTCTCAAATACAGCTATGTTTACAAGTTTTAATTGTTTTTAAAGATTGTTATTTATAATTCAGAAACAAGCTTTTTCAAAACATGCTTTATTTTTCTGGTTTGAATGAAAAGCTTGCGTGTTATACAGAGAGAGACAGTTTTGGGAGTCAAATTTCACAGGCTCTTGCTATAAACGGGGTTTTTTTAACTCTAATGTTTTGACGGATGACTTTAGGAAAAAATTACCGTGGGAGGGGACCTAGTTGCCCTCAATTTTTTTTTTGGTCACTTAAAAAGGACACTAGAACTTTTAATTTCCGTTCGAATGAGCCCTCCCGGGATGTTTTAGGACTACTGGGTCGATACGTTCACCCCAGGGGAAAAACAACAAAAAAAATAACAAGTTGGCCTAGACATGCATCCGTGGTCTTTCTTTTGGCAAAAAATACGCAATTACACATTTTTGCATATAGGAGCTTTTAACTTCAATAGTAGGATTCTATGATTTGGTGAATCTGATGATGCGATTTTCATTAAACTTCGATGGGTTTTAGGGGGTGCTTCCCTCTTTTTTCGAAAACAAGCAGAATTATTCTCAGGTGTATAACTTTTGACCGTTATAACTAAACTTGATAAAACTGATATATTCGAAATCATCATCATAAGGATTCGCTCTTTACGCTAGAGTTTTTTATTGCTATCAAAAATATAGTATCTGAGACAGGGTCGAACTTTAGCGTAAAGAGCGAGGCGTTGAGGAGGGGGCAGTCCCTTTCATATAGGGAATAATTTCTGTTCGTTTTATGTTTTAATATTGCTCCTTACTTTCAGTTTAAAAAACTTGTTTTTTTTATTTAATTTCTGATCGTTTTTTAGTTAATGCAGCTTTTATTTGCATAAAAATTTTACTTTTCTTTTGCTAAATGGATGTCTTTACAAATTAACTTACGTAACTAACTTCTATATTCGTATATTTTTCTTCTGGCAAAAAATACAAAGTTGCAGATTTTTTCAGATATGAGCTTGAAACCTATGTAATAGGGTTTTCTGATACGCTGAATCTGACGGTGTGATTTTCATTAAAATTCCTTCACTTGTAGGGGATGTTTCCCCCTCTTTAAAAAATCGGGTAAATTTTCTCAGGCTCGTAGCCTTTGATGTGTAGTACTAAACTTATTAATATCTATGTATTTAGAATCAGCATTATAAACACATTTTTTTGATACATTTATTGACATCAAAATTCCGTTTTTAAAAGTTTGAATTACTATTGAGCCGTATCGCTTGTTTTCTTATTTTCTTTTTTATTACTTATATGTTGTTATGTATATCAGGGGGGTTCTCCCGGTAGTCAATACCACACAGATTAAGTTAAAATTTAAAAAAAAATTTGATTAAAAAACCCCTGAAACATACAGGCCATGTAATTAAAATGTATAGCTCTTTTTAGAGCACTAAAAAAAAATTGTTGCTTAAAGAACGAGGTATTAACTTGGGGGAGAACCCCCCCTCACATACGTTATAATTTTTGTTCATTTTTATTTAGCAGTAAGAAGAAGGAAGGTAAAGAAATTAATGATAGTAGAACCTTTAAGCCATTGTGTACATCTCGCCTTACTGAATAATAAACTTATTGCATTTAGACAAGAGGAGGAGGAGGAGGGAATAATTTTACATATTAATAATTTATCCAAAAAAAATGGGAAAAATGGATTTTTTTCATGCTACATTTTGTCTTCTTTTTAATAAAGAGGATAAGTGCAATCACCTCCTTTTTGACATGAAACAGAGATGGAGTGAAGAAGTATTCTTGCAAGGCCACAAGACCCTCTATTATCAAATATGCCGGGAAAATTACACTTGACCTGGACCAGCAAAAGACCAGCCAGCTGTTAGTGCCAGGGCCCTCTCACGCCAGCGTTAGCTCAGTGCAAGTTGGAAGGAAATTGCAAAGAGATTGGAGTGCTTCTCATAATGACCCCACCAAGCTTATTCAAGATCTTGAAGTTGACCCCCTTCATTTTCGGCCAGGGACTTCAGATGTAGCGGCATAATCAGATTTTTTAAGTATATATATAATTTTTTCTTCCCCTATTTTAAAACAAAGACAAATTTTCTTAGGCGCTGATAACTTTTGGCGATTAAAATTTAAATTTGTTTTTAAAGTATTCTATAATAACCTTATTTCATTTTCTTTCGTTAACCAAATTAGCAGTATATAAAGGAATGCTTATAACACTGAAATAGCTTATCATGCATTTCTAAAAGACCTTACCTCCAACTTCTCTTCTAAGCAAGACGTTTTCTAATGCAATAATCCAATATTCCTTTAAACAAACTAACTATATAAGCAAATCACTATTTCACAGTTGACAACCATTCTTAAACTGCCATATGTTTTTGCACTAAGCTTTTGCGCTTATCCGCTTATCAAAATCTCCCATCACTACACTTGAATTTTAATCCGCTCGATAGGTATAATTTGAATTTTAAGTGGGGTTTCTTGTAACAGGATGTATATCTCCGATAAGATATATTAACACAAGAAGAAGGTTTTTTAATAATTTCCCAATAACGCATCACATTGATGTCAAGAAATATTATTTGGGCAAACCCATTTCTAGCAGTTATTACGAGAATACAGCTTGTGACGTATTCAAAGGTGTTTTTGATAAAGAATTTGAGGCTGTTCTATTTGGACAGGGTTTTGAAGTCCGATATCCCAACTCGAAAGGGCTTTAATCCTCCTACCCCGAAGGAAGCTCCCGGTTCCCAAGGGTCCTCCCAGGGTGGTTCTAAAAAGAACCATCCAGCATTTTAATTGCACTTTAATTGTTGATATGGATGGAGAAAAAAAAAAGTTCTTCTCTCTTACAATGATTTATTTAGTCCAGGTCAACTACGTCCACAACTTCAAACAAATCTGTTGCCAACTGACATAGGATAGTCCAAAATATCGAGAAAGTTACTCCAACACCACCAATCGAGATATGGGCTTCGTGTCCAATAACAAAAGCTGAATAGCAAGGGTGCATACAACATACTGCATAAGTTGAATGATTCTTAAATTTCTTTGAGAGTTATATTCATGAATGTCAAGCCATAGAGTTGTACACAGGTTTCATGTTTTTATTCAAAAAATATTCATAATAAAACCATTAGTTTTTTATGTCATCCTTTTGTTCTAACTTATCTCCTAGGAATAAGACTTCATTTTCCTTAATAAAAAAATATATATATTTTTTTTTAACATGTTCAGGTTTATCTATTAAAGAAATATGGCATTTTAACTTTTTTTTTCTTATTATTCTCTTGTTTCAGGTGGTGGTGGTGGTTGGACAATGACTATGACAAATTGACATTGTCTATTAACTTTATAAAAAATAATGGCTATTTTATATACGAAATAAAACTTTTTTTCTATTGATTAGTGATATAGCACCACCGCCATTAGTGAGTGATAAAACATATGAATTCACAGGACCAATTCTTTCACCCCCAATGGAGTTCCGTGACGAACCTACACTACTTCTATATACTATGGAGTAGCGTAGGAGTTTCCTCCGCGATGTTTTTGGGGACATGCCTAGCCTAGATGACTTAACCAGGGATAGCGACGTGCTGGAGTAATCGGGGTGGGAAGATAGTTCTATACAGGAACATTGAGAGGACATTACAAGCGAGACTGAACCGTGTCCTCATATTAAAAGTTCATCAAGGTAATATACAGGCTGGGTCGACCAGTTATCCTCAAACACCTTGGAATATATACTATGGAACTGCCTCAGGCCATATCACACCAATATGAGTGAGCAGACTGGAAATGAGGGTATAATTGGCAATTCTCTGTCACCTTCCACCATTCCACTTGATGAGATATGTTCTAG
The DNA here is from genome assembly GCF_049724085.1 of Artemia sp. Qi Xiang Cuo. Lineage (NCBI taxonomy): Eukaryota > Metazoa > Arthropoda > Branchiopoda > Anostraca > Artemiidae > Artemia > Artemia sp. Qi Xiang Cuo. The sequence goes on from NC_142808.1 coordinate 59,976,937, forward strand.
TAGTAATGAAACAGTAACAATAACCCCTCTTCCGGATTTTTTCCTTTCCAACTCTGCCTTGCACCAAACAATAGTCTACAGCGCCCAATTTGGTGACCCCTTCAATTCCCTATTATCGGAAGATATAATAACAAACCCCTCGGCTATTACACATTCATATACTGATAATATTCTAGCCATTCTTGAACAACAAATGCGGTTGGGGGGAGTGGGGGTCAGTTTAAAAGCATCGATAGCACTAAAAATATTTTTTTTAAATGAAAGTGCGGGTGAGATTTATTTGAAATACTAGCAAACAGACATGTTTTCAATTCATCCGCATTTATCAAATTAGGGGGCGGTTTTTCTAAATTGGGAAAAGAGTATTAAAAATAAGTGGAAAAATAAAAATGATGGGGGTAGTGGATCCGTGGTTTTATATATTGAAAGTTCAAATGGTAATATTTGTAGGTTCAAAAAAGATTTTATTGTAGGAGGTGGTGGTGGGGAGAGGGTTAAAGTTTCAAAATAGCATTCAGATTTAGAAGGATCCAAGGGTCTACAACGAATATATCTCGATAGAGGGCTGTAATGGTTCAAGTGCGCGTTTTTGATTGCAGAATACAAACCATTGCGTGATGATGCACGTAAGAAAAAGTTGGATAAAATGGCAGTTAATAGTCGGGTGGGTTCAAAGTTTCCCAAAGTAAATTTTAATTGTTTAAATGACCAATATTCCATGACACTAAAAGGAATAGATATGTTTGAGCGGGTTAATACAAATTTAAAGATTAGTGTCACAGTATTACTGTATGAACCAGAATTTGAAAAGGTTCAAGCATTTAGATAAGATAGGTGTATTATTTCCAGTGCGGGATCCTTCAATTGAATCAGTAGAACATTGGGTGTGGCTTCTATACACCCCACACACAGACTCCAATTCAATTGGTCATTTCAGTACACTTACGGATATTATTAGGGTTCTATGTGAGGGTAAAAGGCGAGGTGGTGTGTGTTATTTCTGTCCAACCTGCCTCTCAAGATTTTGGACTGATTTAAAGTTAAAGCATCACATGAAACACTGTAAATGTCATGGATATCAGTCTGTGGGGATGGTAAGCGGTGATAGAGCGATCTTATGTCTTAAAAATTTTCAAGACACACTCCTATTGAGCAATAAGATTACTTTCAACTGTAAGGCTAAATTGACAGACGTGTGTGATCAGTCATATTCAAATCGTGTTAAAATAAATGAAGCCATAGGGGTCTCTTACGCTCACGCGCAACGAGATTCTAATAATACCATGCGAGTGTTGGATTTAGTGGAGATGTTGGGTGACAACGAAGACTGCATGCGCTTGGCATTGGTCAGTCTAATTAAAACAGCGAACGGAGCAATTTCGCGCCTTCGTTATACAAAATATCTTATGCTCCTATCACCAGATGACATAGTGGCCATTAAAAATCGTAAAATTTGTTCTGTTTGAAAGGGGACATTGGATGATGATATTTGGACGAAAGAGAGGAAGAATTTGAGTGATCCTGATCATTTATGGCAGGAAATTACATCAGGTGGGAGTAACTTTAGAAGGCTAGCTTACCAATCATTCATTTTCAACGCTAGACAACAAAATTTTGGACCTGTTTTTATACAAAATTCCAATTACGACTTGAAGTTTGTTCTTCCGGCGTTGGCCCGCATTGCCAAGGGAGGAGTTGTAGATAACGCATGGATAGATGGTTCTTTTTCATATAAGATCATACCCAAATCATCGGAGAAGCTACTGATGCTAGAATGCATGTGGAAAACAGTTGACAAGGGTAACACGTGCCTGAATGGAATCCGCTTTTTAGACTCCTTCAGCTTCTTCCCCAAATCTTTAAGTCAATTGATTCAGGTACAGAAAAGTGACAATTTTGATAGCCTCCCCCTCCTCAAACAGCGCGTCCCCGATGATGAAATGTATGATTTATTAACGTGTAAGGGTATATATCCATATGATTATTACAACTCTGGCTTGAGGCTAGATGAGGTGTCACTACCGCCCATTTAAGCTTTTTACAATTCTCTTACTGAGAGTGAGTGCACCACGAGCGACTATGAATTTGCTAAGAGGTTTTGGACAAAGGGCGGATGTAAAAATGGGTGGGATTATTGTAAACTTTACTTGGCCAGTGACATACTCACTCTTCTGGATATTGTGTGTAAAAATACGGATAAAATCTATGGGGAATTTGGGTTGGATTTAGGTTATTATTTTTCCACCCCCATTTGGTGATGGACGTGATACTTAAAATCAGCAAAGAAGAAATAGGTCTGATCACCAATGTGGATCAGAATCTGTTTTTAGAGAGATCAATGAGGGGTGGTTATGTTTTTCACGGGGATCGTATCATGAAAACTGATCCGAGTGGACAGCACACCGATGAAAAGTCGGACGCAGTTTTTTTGGATATGAATTCTCTCTACCCATGGGCAATGTCTCACTACTGTTTGCCATGTGGCACCTATAATTGGCTTAACAATCCCTGTGCTTCAAATTTCCCGACATTGCCAGTGTTGAGGAGAATGGGGTACAGGGATGGTTTTTTTAAATTGACGGTGACATACCAATGGAAATCTATGACTCGGTAAAAGACTTTGTTTTTCCGTGCATAAATAGACCGGTGGGTCGGGACTCTCTGAGCCCCTACAATTTATGTTTAGTAGAGGACGGGAGTATGCACTGGGTACCTTCAAAACAAAAACTAATTGCCGACTTCAACCCGAAACAGAATATCGTTGTTCATCATGTGCTATTGAAATGGATGGTGTCCAATGATTTCAAGGTCACAAAAATTTATAGAGCCCTCCAATTGGATCAAAAGCCTTACATGAAAACGTTTATTGACACCTTTGTCAGTAAGCGTTCACAAGCGAAAACGAAAGTTGAAAAAGAATTCTATAAACTCATTTTGAACTCAGTTTTTGGTAAAATGTGCGAGAGCGTACGACACAGAAGTCGATCTGACATTTTAAACAACCCCAAAGATTGTGCTCGAATTATTGCGGATCCAAACTTCGCATCTTTCACAATTATAGACTCTAATATGGTGCTTCTACATTTCAAGAAAAGAAATATTGTATTAAATAAAAATATTGAAGGCGGAAGTGCAATAACTGAAATATCCAAGAAACTCCTGTTGTCATTTTATTATAATGTATGCAAGGTACAGTGGCCGATTGAGGGACAAGTTCAAGTGTACTACGGGGACACTGATTCACTCCTGTTAAAAGTCAAAACTGAAAATCTATTGGATGATTTGGAAAATGGCGAGTACATTAGCTCACGAAAGGACTACACTAACTGGGACGAATCCCTCTACCCAGAGCTAGTGAAACGCCAGGCCCCGAATCAATTGTTAATACTAAAATCTGAAACGGGTAACGATCTGATATCCATTGGTGTGTTTTCTGGTCTTAAGGTATACTGTGTAGAAACATCCGGCAAGGATATCAAACAAGTTTGCAAGGGGGTACCTACACACTTTGTAAAAAATAATTTCGACATGAGTGTGTATAGAAACTGTGTGGAATGTAGTTTAGTGCCAAGGGCGAAAGTCATGGCAATTCGCTCTTTACAATTTAAAAACTACACAGTTAGAGTTGAGAAAAACGCCATGTCTGCCATATCGGACAAAGTCTATGTACTTGAGGATGGTGCGATGGTACTACCACACGGTAATTATTTAATTTCAGACCGAGTTGAATGTACAGAGTACATAACACAACTCGGTCTAGAAAAATTAACTTAAATTCACAAAAAAAAGTACAAATTGGGTGGGAGGGTGTTTTGGGTAATTAGGTGTTTTTTTTTTTTTTAATTCTTTTTTTTCTTTATCACAAACAATTTTCAATGTGTGTGTATGTATGCAAGGCAGATCGATTTCCAGTATTTAATACCAGCCCCGGCCCGGGCCCCCCGCAGCGGGCCCCCGCTTCCGGCACTTCCCGGCCCGCCCCCGGCCGCCACAGCGGCCACCCCCCGGGGGAGGGGGGACCCCAAAATTTAAAATGTTGTAAATAAAAGTGTATGATATTATTTTAAGTGCATTAGTCCAATAAATGTTGTATTTTTTTTATAAATAAACAAAAAAAAAGTGTATTTATTTAAGTGTTTTTTTTCTAGTGGTTATGTAAATGTTGTATTTTTTTATTATAAATAAATTAAAAAGTATATTTTTTTTATTCATGTTTAATGTGCCTTTTTCAATGTAGTATTTTTTTTTAAAAGTATTGTCACCCTTTTTATGTATATAATAATAGAAAATATTATTCTTTATTCGTCTTCTTCTTCTTCTTCTTCTTCTAATTATTATTCTTGAATGGAGTAGTAGTAATAGGGAAATTATTTAGTTATTAGACAGCCACAGTCTACAGTTAGTTGTCTAGGCGAACTCTTGAAGGGAACATGTATCAATTTAAAACACCATTCAGATCGTTTCTGTGTGGACCGTCAATGTCGGGCAAAACAACACTCTTAACTAAAATAATTAAAAATTGTGATAAAATGTTTGTGATAAAGCCGAAAAAAATATACTATTGTTACAGTATTTGGCAGGAGTCATATGATAAAATAAAAGCAATTTCCACGAGGGGGTTGGTGCAGATACAATTCATACCGGGACTTGATGTTTTCGGCATTATTGAACAAAATTCGTCGTTGATTATTGACGTTCTGGCTGAATCTATTGAACAATACTCTCAAGAAATGCTACAACTGTTCACTGTTTACTATCCTCACGAACAGCTTCCCATTACTCTTATTCAACACAATCTGTTTCACCAGAGTAAATATAAGCGAAAACTTGCATTGAACTGTACCTACTATATCATCTACATAGTTTTCGTGATTCTAGCTCGCTAATAACTCTCAATAAACAAATCTATCCAGGAGCCCACAAATTTCTGCTCTCAGCATACAATCAGGCAACTAATAAACCCTACGGCTACATCCTATTGGATCTTAATCAAAATACACCTGAGGATTTGCGTGTAGTCACAGATATTTTTGACAATGAAATTACAGTATATCTCCCTGTGAACACTAAAAAGACCTATTAGTTGCTATCATGACACTGAAGAAACTAAATAAAAATAGACATTTGTTTTCAGTTCTAAGCACTTCAAAACCTCTGCTTAGGAAAGCAATACTCAAACGCGGTATTGACAACGATTTCATTAATCTAATATCTGAACTTTGTTTAAATTTGACCGAGGGTAATGTTCAAGTGCCAGAAGTAGTTAAGCAACAGGCAAAGCAACATCGTTCCATTGTACGGACATTGGCCTCTAAAAAGAAAAGAAAGAATTTTAAAAGGAAACGACTTCTTCAGGCGGGCGGTAGCTTTTTCACACTTTTACTGCCAATAATTGAAGGACTTGTAAACAGTTTTCTCTAGTGAGAATGGCAAAACCCTATAAATTGATTCCAATAGAACTCGCTCTCACATCCGTCGAACACTTTGAGAACAATCTGAGTAAATTCCTTGACAATGAAAATATTGAGGATGATAAAAAACTGCTTTTACTTCAAGATGCATTTCGCCGACGGGACAAACACAAGTCCTATCGGTCAAAGCCCACCGCTGGTGCTGGTGATCCCAAAAAAGAAACATCTCCTCAGGATTAAGCTTCTGGAAAACAATTAAAGAAGGAGGAATTGGATACAATTGTATCGAAAATTGGAAATTTAAGGCCCCAAAAATTTCGTCAAAAATTAACACGACTCCTAGCCTATCTCTTCGAAAGTGGTCATGATCACATTCAAGTTGAGAGCAATGGGACAGGGATTATAATTCAGGGCAAGAGCTATAATCTACTTGATTTAATCTATGACATGGTTACAAATCGTAAAGGACTATTATCATTTGACACTCATCTATACAACTTTCTAAATACATTAAACTTCCCCAAAAGTCTTATTGGCAATAGACAAATTCTAAAAAAATTAAATGAACATGCATCATCATCATCATCATCATCAATAAAACCGGCACCATTAAAAAATGAACTTGAAAAAGAAGAAGAAGAAGATTTCAACTCAATTGTTTAAAATACTAGCGTACCACTGACAGCTAGACAAAGTCTAAGATGTATGAGTTTAATGTCATCTCTACCATAACCACCAGAAGAAGTCAGTACACAAAAGGGTGGTGGACGTTATAAAGCGTGTTTACGTTCAAAATGGTTGAAGTTCTGAAAGGTGTTTATGAAAATATTGGTGAGGCGGGGAGTTTAAGTTTCCCCGCCACTCTTTCCAAAGTCACTGGTGTTCACGCTAAAAGTGTACAAGACTATCTACAAAATGAATCCAGTGACACTCTGCACAGAAATCATAGACTTCGTGCCAATCAATATCGAAAAACTAAAGTCTTTTACCCATTGCATATAATGCAAGCAGATCTCCTGACTCTAGATGACCTTCAAAGACGTTACAATACACCGTACAAGTACATTCTACTTGCAATCAGTGTTTATAGTCGCTATGCATATGCAATTCCATTGCGATCACAAAGAGGTGTTGAAGTTGCTCAGGCCATTGAAAGTATTCTCGAACAGGATTCATATAAAAAAATTCAAACGGATCGCGGTAGTGAATTTGTTAATCCCCATGTTGCAAAAGTACTAGAGAAATATAATACACTGTTCTATCATAGTCACAGTCCCAATAAGGCTGCATTGACCGAACGATTGATAAGAACTATTCGACTTTTAATTTCAAGATATTGTACATTGAAAAATACATCGGCTTTTATTCATGATCTAGATAAAATCATGTTTATTTATAATCAACGACCTCATCAATCATGGTCCAACTCTACGCCAACGGAAGTTCATCATTCTGATCATGATACAATCGACACATTTCTTAAACAGTATTCCAATGAATCGTCGGCTGTCAAAAAGATTAAAAATAAATTCTATGTTTGCGATACCGTTCGAATTAAGAGAACAACTAATGTTTTTCAAAAGGGGAATTACTTGTGGTCCACAGAACTTTTTAAAGTGGCAAAAACCCTAGACACTAAACCCATAACTTATCGCCTGCGTGATACCAAAGATGAAGAGATTCTCGTCGGTTTTTATGACTATGAATTACAAAAAGTAAAAAATGATGGTGAAATCTATCAAATTGAAAAGATATTAAAGAGTCGTGCTCGCAGGGGTAAGAGACAGTTACTTGTTCGGTGGCTAGGATACAACTCTTATTTTGATTCTTGGATCGGTTTTGAAGATATTGACAATGCCCAATGATTTCTATGTAACATTCATGTCCAACGTTTCCGATCCTCTCTACAATGACTTGAATACGACAAGTGATTTTTGGACAAAACTCTCCCCTGCCATAAAATTTGACGGTGTATGTGAAGTGGCTCTTGTCGACTGTATTCTCAAAAATACCTATGACATCCTGAGAAAGGATCGTGTGTATGATATAAAAGTTATACCACTCGATTGGACTATGAATCGGTTGAACTATGTCGACTATGAATGGGTTGAAACACTTAAATTTAGTGAATATCCCCATGCCAAATTGAAATAAATCGAATATTATAATATGGGGGATTTGTGTCGTGCAATCAATAGAAAAATCTCATATCGTAGGAATGGTAAATTCCATTTTAATTATTCATCGGAACATGATAGGATTTACATTACCTCACCTCTTGACACTGAAATAATTATTCTCAATGATAATCTGAGAGATGTTCTTGGCTTTAAACAGAATATGATCAATGGGAAAAATGCTGACACCGTTTTCGGGATGAATCAAGTTATTTTTGCTGATTATCCACCTGGTTTTGCCTCGGACTCTTGCATATTTCTCTATGCATCCTTTGTGGAAACATCGAGAGTCGGTAATTCAAATGTCTCCCTCCTACGTGTTCTTGAACGCAAAACAACTCATGAACTTGTTCATCACTATAATATAAAGCATCTTCAGTATGTTCCTGTAAACACTTCGAATTTGGAACTCTGTCAGTTAACACTAAGAAGTGATTTGGGTGCTCGTCTAGCAATAACAAAAGGCTTAGCAGTGATTACATGTCATTTTCGAGTCATTGTCAACGACAGCACAATCACCTAAAATGAACAATAGAAGAATTTTATTTGTCTGTCCCGATATTGATTGTTATGTTGGTGCTTTGAGTCCACGTCAAATAGGTAATGGATTGGACTACTATATGGGGCGTACTGCAATGTCTGGCTAGGGTCTTGGTAGCTAGTTTGCTAGGCTATTTCATTCTGCAATACCCCTTGCCAGAAAATATCTTGTACCTGTTGCATCAAATTTTGCTACCTCAACACTACAGGACTGGGGGTCGGGCAAGAGTTTCATGGAGAGTGGTAAGAAAAATATTATATCTTCGGAAAGTGCCGTTGGAGAGCAACTAAAATCTTGATAAACTTTGGAGGGGTTGACAAGGATGAGTTCGCATCGTTCAGTCATTAGTCTTCACCCAGGCAGGAAGCTAAGGACATCAATAAGGACTCTGATGAGTAAAATAAGGAAGATCGATAAGCAGAAGAAGAAGAAGAAAAATTAAAATATTGTTAGAACGAGGGAGGATTGCTTCGCTAAGAATGACTTATCTCCCCCACAAGGAAGGACAACAGTTGAACAGCCCCTCATTGTAACTAGTCAATGCTGAAAAAGAGTATGTTTCTGTACAACATGGGTACTATAAACAGGTTCATCCCCAACCGCCAGATTCGGAAAATATACACTTTCAAAATATTTTCCAAAGAAGACTATTTCATTGATTTGTCATCAACTTTTATTGACTTAAATGTTGTGGTGAAGAAAAAGTCAGATAATAAACTCCAAATGCCGGCGATGGTCTCTCCTATGAAAACTGTATTCTACACAACCTATTCAAACAAATTAATGTATTTATTAATGGAACATTGGTGAGCACTAGCAGTAATTTATCAAACTATGCAAGCTACATACAATTTATGAAGATGACACCAAAGGCGTAAAAGGAGTTGAGAAGACAATCATTGGGCTATGAGTATCGATCAGGTGTTGATACTGACGGTGAGTTGACTACTGCAGTGACCCAGGAGTATCATCTAGTTGGAAAATTAAATCATGAGATATTCAATATATCCCAATGGCTACCCCCCAATGTCAAGATTGACATAAAGTTACAGATAGCCCTATCGAATTTCATTTTGAGAAAAACACTTCCTGCAGCACCCGATGCAAATGTCATTATCACATCGGCAATTCTCCACGTCCGAAAACAACAGGTTATGAGCTCTGTTGCATTGGCAGTGGAAAAGCTAAGAGCCAATGTTAACAGCATTAAATTTCTTGTCCCTCAAACGATCACCAATCAACGTCACAGTGCAACCGGTAGTCGTACCTATAGTGATTCATAATTTATCAATGAAGAAATCCCATGGAAATTTGCTTTGTCCATTGTGAAGAGTGGCAGTATAGTTGGATTCTGGACTGAATCCCTCCACGATTTTAATTATTTTGGTCTATCTAGCCTCGTGTGCAAAGGAAATGGTATTCCACTGTACACTTTATCATTTGACAAAAAATCCTATAGAACTCTGTACGAGTTGACCATGAAATCCCTAGATCATGATTCTCAACTATTTGAAAATGGAATAACCGATTCAATGTTTTCAAAAAATCATGGGGTTATTGTTTTGTATTTGTCTGGCACACAGGATATGACCATAGTACGAACTGGGAATGTACGTTTAGAGTGTACATTTACCGATGCTCTGGCTGAGAGTATCACGCTAATATCACTGAGTCAATTTGAAACCTATTGGGAAATCATGCCTGACGGCAGTATTCTACTAGACCTAGCACTATAAAGACAAACCAAATAATCAACGTATTTAATATGGATCCATACATGTCCCAGTACAAGTCTTATTGCATACCTTCAGACTTCATTGAAAAAGTTCCAAGTGCTAACAATACCCTAATCATTGTTAATAGCAGTCCGTCGACTTTGAAGACCGGTCATTGGCTATGCATCTTTCAAACAGCGAAGAATATTGAATTTTTTTTACCCTCTTGGCCTATCATATAAATTCTACGCTCCATACATCAGCAACTTTATTGAAAGTAGGGGGAAAATCATTAATCAAAATCAAAGAAGAGTACAGGATTTAACGACTAAGACATGCGGCTTTCATGCACTACTCTTTTTCATATTCAAATGTCTTGGCTACACCTAAAAGTAGTTTCTCGACATCTACGTTGACTTACCTCAATTGAACGACTTTCTAGTGGAGAATATACTTACAAGTGTATTTAATATTGAATTTAGTGCCCTAAGAATAAAATGTTCTAAAAATGTATGTTAAATTGTTTATTAATAAAAAAAAATGTATATACATGATAAAACGACTTTTCTACTCTTTAGATTTCATCCACTACTAGGTATTTGTCGACAACAACTAGTGCAGGTAGACTATCTGAATTCACAGTGTACTGATTCTGATGTAGTGCAATGTCAAGGTCACATTTTCTACAGTAGAGCGTGACTTCCCTCTTGTCATATCTCTTTGTATAGTTAATGATACTATTCTCATTCATTCTATAGAATTCACATGTTTCAATTTGCTTATTTGAAGCAATTTCATAAACAGTGTTCTCAAGTGTCGAATCACATTCCGTCACAGCCAAATAAAAATCAGTGGGCTTATAATCATAACACCCATTGTCTTCACAACGATGACGTAGAAACCATATTCTTTTGTTGTTCCAACAGTTGAATCGTTGACCCGGTTCCTCCTCCTAGAACAATCTAAAACCACGAAGGTACCAATCTCGTAGCAATAAACTAAAATCACGCTTAGGATTCTTTCCAATCATACCGGGATATGTATTCTCCCACTGATTACATTTATCATAATGACAATTGGAGCATAGGTGCCCTCTAGGATGAGAGTCACACATCTCTTCAAGACAGTAAATACACCCTTTAATTTTTACAGCATATCCTTTATGCAATTTACACGGGTTCCATAATCTACACTTTTCATCATACTCCTCAATCATTGTGCAATTCTCACATGATGATGACCAGCTGCCGTGTGTGTACATACATAACGGATATGTATGGAACATCTTTTCATGTGTTGACACTCTCACTGCCACAATGAAACTGAGCTAGCAACAACAAAAATTGTCTGAGAGAGAGAGAGAGGAGTAAATCATCCTTGAGCACCAGCTTTCTCATGAAAAAAGTCCTAAATTTCAAAACTAATGTTTAAAAGCATATCCACAATATCATTTTGCTGTGTCGTGATCAATATATCAATAAATTGTGTAAATGCATTTGGACCACAACGTAGAAGCTTCATACAATAGTCTAATGATGGAGAATCAGTTTTCATTATATCAACAAGCATTCCCCGAGAAAATATCTTCCTTTGAATAGACAACTCTAGAAAATCATCATCTAGAATCAAACGTTTTTCCATAAGAACTAGATTCCTTATGATTCGCTCATTCTCGAATCTATCCATTTTTTAGAGTCCTAACTCTCTCACAACCAACTTCAGACTAATCAGAATTTCTTTTTGTACTCTAGAAAATATACGCTAGTCTACTATAGAAAGAAAAAAAATACCATTGATTTAGAAACATTTTTATTGAACATAATTACAATAATAATATTCACTGATGCATTTTGTTCTCATCAATATATTTCGATAGGACATCTTATGCTGATCGAAGTTTATTTATATGGAGAATATTCACTTTCCCAGCAAAACATAGTTGGTCCTCCTGCTTAAACTTGCTTAATGATATCACGTATCTAGCATACATACTATCCCATTCAAGGCATAGTCTACAGCCAGCGGTTATTTCCACAGCTACATTGGGTACTCGTATATCGTTGCTACTGCTGCTGTCGGTTCCATCATTAATCTCCAATAATGTAAATGCACCACTCATTTTTTCTCCACTAATATCCTCTCAAATAAACTATTCTCTCTCTGAATTCAATTCTCTTACTAATATGAAGTACAATGAAAATTACTCCTTATATCTGAATCCAACTACTAATCAAGTTAGTGTGACCACCGCTCTCTCTCTGTTTGACCCAAAAAAAAATGGGTGTTACCCTAGAAACCCGTTTGGTAGGGGAAGTACCGTTCGTAGTAATAGGCGACTGACCCTGGCAAGGCATATTACGCAATCACTTGTGAAAGTCAAACCCTTACACTGTATATTCTTGTAGTCGTCAAACCTTTGCACTGTATATTATTGTAACCGCCAATGTAATCGTCAAAGTACTAGATAGGTTACTACTGATCTCTCTTGATTCTTAAAAAGTGAACGAGAACTTTCAATTTTCAACCATTTGAGCCCTCCGAAGTTTATACAAGTATACCTTCCATTAGAACCATATATGCCCCCAGAGTATTACTTACAACCTCTTCCCTGGGCCCTGGGGAGGGGGGTTGTTTCGACACAGGAGTTTTACTTATCTGACCCTCGACCTATTTTTAACGAAATGGTCATACTTAAACGAGTTTTGTTATATGATCTTTGAACTATTTTTAACAAAATGTCTACCTCAAATTGTTTATCAGATGTATTTGGGGAAAAAGGGCTTGGGAGGGGGGCCAGTTACCCTCCGATTTCTTTTGACTCTTAAAAAGGGCCCTAGAACTCTCGATTTTCAATCGAATGAGCTCCATTTGAAGTTTATATGACGACCCCTTCTATATAAAGAGCCTCTGGGAAAAAAATAAATGGAGAGTGGGGGGAAGCTAGCTGCCCTACAATCACTTTTGACTCTTAAAAAGTGAATTATAAGTTTCAATTTCCAATCAAATAAGCCCTCTAGGAAGTTTGTACGAGCATCCCTCCCATAACAACCATATATGCCCCCATGGCACAACTTAAAACCCCTACCCCCAGGCCCTGGGGGGCTGTGTCGACACCGAAATTTTTGTTATCAGAACTTTGAATTATTTTTAACAAAATTTCTATCTCAAAATTTTTATCTGATTCATTTAGGGCATGGAGGAGGGGGAGGGGCTAGTTCCGATCTCTTTTGACTCTTAAAAACTGAACAAGAACTTTCAATTTCCAATCAAATGAGCCTTCCTCCGAAGTTTATACGAGCATCCCTTCCATAAGACCCATATACCCCCAGGGCATAACATACAACTCCTGCCCCAGGTCCCTGGGGGGTTGTGACGACACATGAGTTTTTGTTATCTGACTTTTGAGAAATTTTTAAATTCATGGCTATCTCCAAATTTTATTGGATACATTTGAAGAAAAAGTGGCGTGGGAGGTGCTAGTTGCCCTCCAATCTCTTTTGACTCTAAGAAACTAAACTAGAAATTCCAATTTACAATCAAATGAGCCCTCTCCGAAGTTCTTCCGAGCCTCTCTTCAATAAGAACCATATATTCCCCCATGGCACAACTTACAACACCTGGCCTGGGGCACTGGGTGGCATTGTTGACCCCGGAGTTTTCGTTATATGATCCTCGAACTATTTAAAAAAAAAGGCTATCTCAAAGTTCTTATCAGATGGGTTTGAGGACAAAAGGGTGTGGAGGGGGGGGAGCTAGATGCCCTTCAATCTCTTTATACTCTTAAAAGAGAACTAAAACTTTCAATTTACAATCAAATGAGCCCTCTCAGTAGAAGGGGGGTACCAGCCCCACTGCTCACCCCTGCTGCCACCTACAACTTTTTTGAACACCATATATGGGCATAGAACCACGTGGTTTATGGTTTTTGTCAGTGAGAATGAAAAAACAGGAATTTTGTCACATTTATGGATGTTTTCTTGGATGGTTATGTGTGTTGGTCGATTTATTTGATGTTTTTCATGGATGTGTAATGGTTTTTGTCAGTGAGAATGAAAAACAGAAACTTTGTCACATTTATTTGATGTTTTTATGGTTTTTGTCAGTGAGAATGGAAAAACAGGAACTTTGTCACGTTCATGGATTATTGAGTCTAATGGGGGCAGGTCAATGACACTTCCTTCTTGTTGTTGCCCCGATGCAAATGTTATGATCCAGAAATAGTATTTGTTGTTGTTGCTCTAGCCAAATGTTATGACTTTCCCGGAAACAGTTAGATCACGTGTTTCCTTCTCAGCCAATCAGAGAGTCGGTTACATCCCCCTTCTCAGCCAATCAGAGGGCTGGTTACATATGGTTTTCCCCGTTACATAACAATTCGCCCATGAGATTTTTAGTTTATTATTTTATTACCTATTTAGTTTAGATTTTTAGTTTATTCTAAGTTTATTTATTACCTTTATTTTAGTTTAGTTTTAGTTTGGTTTAGTTTAGATTTTAGTTTAGTTTTAGTTTAATGTTTAGTTTAGTGTTATAATTTATATTTTGTTTAGTTTTAGTTTAATTTTAGTTTAGTTTAGATTAGAGTTTTAGTTTAGCTACAGTTTGCTAAAGAGTTTTAGTTAGAGTTTTAATTTAGTAGCTTAGTTTGGTTTAGTTTAGTTTTAGATTAGTGTTTAGTTATAGTTTAGAGTTTTAGTTAGTTTAGTTTTAGTTCTAGATTAGTGTTTAGTTTTAGTTTAGAGTTATAGTTTAGTAGTTTAGAGATTAGAATTTATTTTTAGTTTAGTTTTAGTTAGTTTAGTTTAAGTTTAGTCTAGATTTTTAGTTTTAGTTTACTTTTAGTTTAGTTTAGATTAGAGTTTTAGTTTAGCTACAGTTTGCTAAAGAGTTTTAGTTAGAGTTTTAATTTAGTAGCTTAGTTTGGTTTTAGTTTAGTTTAGAGATTAGAATTTATTTTTAGTTTAGTTTTAGTTAGTTTAGTTTTAGTTTAGTGTTTAGTTTTAGTTAGAGTTATAGTTTAGTTTAGTTTAGATTAGTGTTTAGTTTTAGTTTAGAGTTTTAGTTAGTTTAGTTTAGTTTTAGTTTAGTTTAGGGTTTTAGTTTAGCTACAGTTTGCTAAAGAGTTTTAGTTAGAGTTTTAATTTAGTAGCTTAGTTGGGTTTTAGTTTAGTTTTAGATTAGTGTTTAGTTTTAGTTTAGAGTTTTAGTTAGTTTAGTTTAGTTTTAGATTAGTGTTTAGTTTTAGTTAGAGTTATAGTTTAGTAGTTTAGAGATTAGAATTTATTCTTAGTTTAGTTTTAGTTAGTTTATTTTTAGTTTAGTATAGATTTTTAGTTTTAGTTTAATTTTAGTTTAGTTTAGATTAGAGTTTTAGTTTAGCTACAGTTTGCTAAAGAGTTTTTGTTAGAGTTTTACTTTAGTAGTTTAGAGATTAGAATTTATTTTTAGTTTAGTTTTAGTTAGTTTAGTTTTAGTTTAGTCTAGATTTTTAGTTTTAGTTTATTTTTAGTTTAGTTTAGATTAGAGTTTTATTTTAGCTACAGTTTTCTAAAGAGTTTTAGTTAGAGTTTTAATTTAGTAGCTTAGTTTGGTTTTAGTTTAGTTTGAGATTAGTGTTTAGTTTTAGTTTAGCTACAGTTTGCTAAAGAGTTTTAGTTAGAGTTTTAATTTAGTAGCTTAGTTTGGTTTTAGTTTAGTTTTAGATTAGTGTTTAGTTTTAGTTTAGAGTTTTAGTTAGTTTAGTTTAGTTTTAGATTAGTGTTTAGTTTTAGTTAGAGTTATAGTTTAGTAGTTTAGAGATTAGAATTTATTTTTAGTTTAGTTTTAGTTAGTTTAGTTTAAGTTTAGTCTAGATTTTTAGTTTTAGTTTACTTTTAGTTTAGTTTAGATTAGAGTTTTAGTTTAGCTACAGTTTGCTAAAGAGTTTTAGTTAGAGTTTTAATTTAGTAGCTTAGTTTGGTTTTAGTTTAGTTTAGAGATTAGAATTTATTTTTAGTTTAGTTTTAGTTAGTTTAGTTTTAGTTTAGTCTAGATTTTTAGTTTTAGTTTTAGTTTATTTTTAGTTTATTTTAGATTAGAGTTTTAGTTTAGCTACAGTTTGCTAAAGAGTTTTAGTTAGAGTTTTAATTTAGTAGCTTAGTTTGGTTTTAGTTTAGTTTGAGATTAGTTTTTAGTTTTAGTTTAGCTACAGTTTGCTACAGAGTTTTAGTTAGAGTTTTAATTTAGTAGCTTAGTTTGATTTTAGTTTAGTTTTAGATTAGTGTTTAGTTTTAGTTTAGAGTTTTAGTTAGTCTTCTCGAACTGAAATGGCAGGTAGTGGATAATGGGCGTACGTGCTGGAATAAAATCAGGTTTTTAGATTCCTTTAGTTTTTTCCCCAAGGCATTGAGTCAATTGATTCAAGTGTAAAAAAGTGACAGTTTTGATAGCTTTCCATTGCTTAAAGAGCAATTTCCAGACAGTCAAATGTATTATCTGTTGACCTGCAAAGGTATATATGCATACGACAATTACTGTTCTGGCGCTCGCTTAAGTGAGGAGAAACTACCTCCAATTGAAGCTTTTTACAATTCACTGACCAATAGTGAATGCACAGCCGAGGAGTATGAGTTTGCCAAGAAGGTGTGGTCCAAGGGGGATTGTAAAAATGGGTGGGATTATTGTAGACTGTACTTGGCCAGTGACGTTCTAACTCTGTTGGATATAGTCTGTCAGAACACAGACCAGATCTATTCAGAGTTCGGGTTAGATATAGGCTATTATTTTTCCACACCCCATTTAGTAATGGATTTAATTTTAAAAATTAGCAGGGAGGAAATAGGCCTAATCACCGATGTAGATCAGCACCTTTTTGTAGAGCGTTCAATGAGGGGTGGGTATGCTTTTCACGGGGACCGCGTCTTATCAACCGATCCGAGCGGACAAAGCACCGGTGCAAAGTCAAATGCAGTGTTCTTGGACATGAACTCATTGTACCCCTTGGCAACGTCCCACTACTCTTTGCCGTGTGGGAAATATCAATGGCATGAGAATCCTTGTGAGTTCCCCGACATTACCACCGTCAAGGACAATGGGCCACAAGGATGGTTCTTTGAAGTTGACGGTCACATTCCGCTGGCGCTTCACGACTCAGTCAAAGAATTTGCTTTCCCTGTATCAATCGGCCGGTGAGCAGGGACTCTCTGAGCCCCTACAATCGTTCATTGGTTGAGGATATGGGGATGCATTGGACTCCCTCTAAACAGAAACTGATTGCTGATTTGGACCCTAAGGAGACTATCGTTGTTCACCATGTGCTTTTGCACTGGATGGTGAGCAACGGCTTCAAGATCACCAAAATAAATAGGGTCCTGCAGTTCAATCAGCGACCCTACTTGAAAGCGTTTATCGATACTTTTGTCGATAAACGCTCTAAGGCAAATTCAAAGGTGGAGAAGGAAATGTATAAGCTCATTCTAAATTCAGCGTTTGGCAAAATGTGCGAAAGCGTTCGTAATAGATCTCGCTGTGACGTCGTGACTGACCCTCTAGAGTGTGCACGAATTAGTGCCGACCCCAATTTTACATCGTTCACGAGCATAGAGACCGGCATGGTTCTTCAACACAGGCGAAAGCGAAATGTAGTACTGAACAAGAATATTGCAGATGGCAGTTAAGTCCTGTATATTGACTAGAAGCTCCTGTTATTGTTCTTTTACACTGTGATCACGATGTACGTGCCCCGGGATGTTGATGTTCAAGATTACTATGGTAATGCATATTCTCTACTTTGAAATCTACCTTGGGCTGAAGAGTAATCGTACGTTCTGGACAAGGGGGTGCACATCAGCTCGCGGATGGATTTTACCAACTGGAATCCATCTCTCTACCCTGAGCTGGTGAAACTTCAAGCCCCCAGCCAACTACTAAAATTAAAATCAGAGTCGGAGAGTTATTTAATGTCCAGGGGGGTGGTCCCAGGTCCCAAAGTTTATTGCGTTGAAACTCATCGTGGGGAAGAAAAGAAGGCGTGTAAAGAGGTGCCTACACACTTTGTAAAGAGCAATTTCAACATGAGCGTGTACAGAGACTGTGTAGAAAGTAGCCTAGTGCAGAGAGCACAAGTGCTTGCAATTCGCTCTCTACAGTAATGAAATTTTACTGTGAGAGTGGAAAAAAATGCAATGTCGTGTATATCTGACAAGGTCTATGTGCTCGAGAATGGTGTGACTGTCCTACCCCACGGCCACTACCGTATTTCAGATCGAGTTGAATGCATAGACTATCGCAATCAACTTGGTCTGGATAAATTAACCTAATCTGACTAACCACTCAACCTTTCACTACCTTAACCTAACCCATCCACTAACCTGTAGCAGCCATCGCAGTGACGACAACTATTGTTTTTCGCCCCGCCGCTCCCGGGGGGGGGGGTCCTTTCCCGCGGCCGCCCAGAGGGGGGGGGGTCCCGCCCGCGGCCGCCCAGGGGGGTGGGGGGTCCCGCCCGTGGTCGGCCGGCCTTCGGCCCCGCGGTCCCCGGGGGGGGGACTCCATTTTTAAATTCACCGTAATGTTCAACTGTGCTACTAGTTCATGTTCCAAGTGTATTTTTTATTGTTGTATAGAAAGTGTTATTGTACAGAAAAGTGTTATACAAAGATGTTGTACAGAAAAGTGTTGTTGATGATGGACAAAAAGTGTTTTTTATTGTACATAAAGTGTTGTACAGAAAAGTGTTTTTAAAGACAATAAGTGCTTATTTATAAAGTGTTATCATTGCCCTGTGTTCATGTTGAACAAATAGAGTTTTCATTTTGACCACCATGAAATTTTGTGTCAACTGTTCTTGTTGAACAAGTGTTATCATTGTTCATGTTGAACAAGTGCTTTCATATTGCTGTAATAAATGTTGCCATGAAATATTGTTTTTGTTGTTCTTGAATAGATAGATCTACGGGAAAATTACTACTTATTCATTGGGCACATATGATTTACAGTTAGTCATAGTCCGACTGTTGTCAACAGCATGTATCAATTTAAAACACCCTTCAGATCATTTCTGTGTGGACCCTCAATGTCGGGGAAAACAACACTTTTAGCTATAAACTAAAACTAAACACTAATCTAAAACTAAACTAAAACCAAACTAAGCTACTACATTAAAACTCTAACTAAAACTCTTTAGCAAACTGTAGCTAAACTAAAACTCTAATCTAAAACTAAGCTAAAACTAAACTAAAAATCTAAAAGAAAACTAAAACTAAACTAAAAATAAACTAAAATAATAAACTAAAAATCTAGACTAAACTAAACCAAAACTAATTAAAAATATAAAATATAAATATAAATAAAACTATTAAATAATAAACTAATTAAGACTCTAAACAAAAACTAAACTACTAAACTACCTAAAAATCTAAACTACAAAACTAACTAAGTCTAAACTAATAAACTAACTAAGATCTAAACTACTAAACTAACTAAAAATTCTACACTAAAACTAACTAAAATCTCAACTACTAAACTAACTGAAAATCTAGCTAAAGCTCTAAAATAAAACTAAACGTTAAACTAAAATAAACTAAACTGAAAATCTAACTAAAAATCTAAAAGAAAACTAAACATTAAACTAAAACTAAAGTAGAACTAAACTAAAAATCTAAACTAAACTAAAACTAAACTAAACTAACTAAAAATTTAAACTGTCTAACTAACTAAAACTAAACTCTAAACTCTAAACTACTAAACTAACTAAAAATCTAAACTAGAATAAAACTAAACTAAACGAACTAAAAATCTAAACTAAAACTAAACACTAATCTAATACTAAACTAAACTATAACTCTAACTAAAACTAAACACTAATCTAAAACTAAACTAAACTAACTAAAACTCTAAACTAAAACTAAACACTAATCTAAAACTAAACTAAAACAAAACTAAGCTACTAAATTAAAACTATAAATAAAACTCTATAGCAAACTTTAGCTAAAATAAAACTATAATCTAAACTAAACTAAAACTAAACTAAAACTAAAACTAAAAATATAGACTAAACTAAAAATAAACTAAACTAACTAAAACTCTAAACTAAAACTAAACACTAATCTAAGACTAAACTAAAATATAACTATAACTAAAAATAAACACTAATCTAAAACTAAACTAAACTAACTAAAACTCTAAACTAAAACTAAACACTAATCTAAAACTAAACTAAAACCAAACTAAGCTACTAAATTAAAACTCTAACTAAAACTCATATGTAAAACTAAAACTCTTAACTAAAAAAATAAAGTAAACTAAAACTCTAAACTAAACTAAAACTAAACTAAACTAACTAAAACTCTAAACTAAAACTAAACACTAATCTAAAACTAAACTAAACTATAACTCTAACTAAAACTAAACACTAATCTAAAACTAAACTAAACTAGCTAAAACTTATAACTAAAACTAAACACTAATCTAAAACTGAACTAAAACCAAACTAAGCTACTAAATTAAAACTCTAACTAAAACTCTTTAGCAAACTGTAGCTAAACTAAAACTCTAATCTAAACTAAACTAAAAATAAACTAAAACTAAAAATCTAGACTAAACTAAAACTAAACTAACTAAAACTAAACTAAAAATAAATTCTAATCTCTAAACTAAACTAAAACCAAACTAAGCTACTAAATTAAAACTATAACTAAAACTCTTTATCAAACTGTAGCTAAAACTAAAACTCTAATCTAAACTAAACTAAAAGTAAACTAAAACTAAAAATCTAGACTAAACTAAAACTAAAATAACTAAAACTAAACTAAAAATAAATTCTAATCTCTAAACTACTAAACTATAACTCTAACTAAAACTAAACACTAATCTAAAACTAAACTAAACTAACTAAAACTCTAAACTAAAACTAAACACTAATCTCAAACTAAACTAAAACCAAACTAAGCTACTAAATTAAAACTCTAACTAAAACTCTTTAGCAAACTGTAGCTAAACTAAAACTATAATCTAAAATAAACTAAAAATAAACTAAAACTAAAACTAAAAATCTAGACTAAACTAAAACTAAACTAACTAAAACTAAACTAAAAATAAATTCTAATCTCTAAACTAAACTAAAACCAAACTAAGCTACTAAATTAAAACTCTAACTAAAACTCTTTAGCAAACTGTAGCTAAACTAAAACTCTAATCTAAACTAAACTAAAAGTAAACTAAAACTAAAAATCTAGACTAAACTTAAACTAAACTAACTAAAACTAAACTAAAAATAAATTCTAATCTCTAAACTACTAAACTATAACTCTAACTAAAACTAAACACTAATCTAAAACTAAACTAAACTAACTAAAACTCTAAACTAAAACTAAACACTAATCTAAAAATAAACTAAAACAAAACTAATATAATAAATTAAAACTATAACTAAAACTCTTTATAAAACTTTATATAAAATAAAACTATAATATAAAATAAAATAAAAGTAAACTAAAACTAAAACTAAAAATCTAGACTAAACTAAAACTAAACTAACTAAAACTAAACTAAAAATAAATTCTAATCTCTAAACTAAACTAAAACCAAACTAAGCTACTAAATTAAAACTCTAACTAAAACTCATATGTAAAACGAAAACTCGTAACTAAAAAACTAAAGTAAACTAAAACTCTAAACTAAACTAAAACTAAACTAACTAAAACTCTAAACTAAAACTAAACACTAATCTAAAACTAAACTAAACTATAACTCTAACTAAAACTAAACACTAATCTAAAACTAAACTAAACTAGCTAAAACTCTAAACTAAAACTAAACACTAATCTAAAACTAAACTAAAACCAAACTAAGCTACAAAATTAAAACTCTAACTAAAACTCTTTAGCAAACTGTAGCTAAAACTAAAACTCTAATCGAAACTAAACTAAAAGTAAAATAAAACTAAAAATCTAGACTAAACTAAAACTAAACTAACTAAAACTAAACTAAAAATAAATTATAAAATCTAAAATAATAAACTATAACTATAACTAAAAATAAACAATAATATAAAACTAAACTAAACTAAATAAAAATCTAAAATAAAACTAAACACAAATCTAAAACTAAACTAAAACCAAACTAAGCTACCAAATTAAAACTCTAACTAAAACTCTTTAGAAAACTGTAGCTAAACTAAAACTAAACACTAATCTCAAACTAAACTAAAACCAAACTAAGCTACTAAATTAAAACTCTAACTAAAACTCTTTAGCAAACTGTATCTAAAATAAAACTCTAATCTAAAATAAACTAAAATTAAACTAAAACTAAAAATCTAGACTAAACTAAAACTAAACTAACTAAAACTAAACTAAAAATAAATTCTAATCTCTAAACTAAACTAAAACCAAACTAAGCTACTAAATTAAAACTCTAACTAAAACTCTTTAGCAAACTGTAGCTAAACTAAAACTCTAATCTAAACTAAAATAAAATTAAACTAAAACTAAAAATCTAGACTAAACTAAAACTAAACTAACTAAAACTAAACTAAAAATAAATTCTAATCTCTAAACTACTAAACTATAACTCTAACTAAAACTAAACACTAATCTAAAACTAAACTAAACTAACTAAAACTCTAAACTAAAACTAAACACTAATCTAAAACTAAACTAAAACCCAACTAAGCTACTAAATTAAAACTCTAACTAAAACTCTTTAGCAAACTGTAGCTAAACTAAAACTCTAAACTAAACTAAAACTAAACTAAACTAACTAAAACTCTAAACTAAAACTAAACACTAATCTAAACTAAACTAAACTATAACTATAACTAAAACTAAACACTAAACTAAAACTAAACTAACTAAAACTAAACTAAAAATAAATTCTAATCTCTAAACTAAACTAAAACCAAACTAAGCTACTAAATTAAAACTCTAACTAAAACTCTTTAGCAAACTGTAGCTAAAACTAAAACTCTAATCTAAACTAAACTAAAACTCTAAACTAAAACTAAAAATCTAGACTAAACTTAAACTAAACTAACTAAAACTAAACTAAAAATAAATTCTAATCTCTAAACTACTAAACTATAACTCTAACTAAAACTAAACACTAATCTAAAACTAAACTAAACTAACTAAAACTCTAAACTAAAACTAAACACTAATCTAAAACTAAACTAAAACCAAACTAAGCTACTAAATTAAAACTCTAACTAAAACTCTTTAGCAAACTGTAGCTAACCTAAAACTCTAAACTAAACTAAAAGTAAACTAAAACTAAACAAAATATAAATTATAACACTAAACTAAACATTAAACTAAAACTAAACTAAAATCTAAACTAAACCAAAGTAAAACTAAACTAAAATAAAGGTAATAAATAAACTTAGAATAAACTAAAAATCTAAACTAAATAGGTAATAAAATAATAAACTAAAAATCTCATGGGCGAATTGTTATGTAACGGGGAAAACCATATGTAACCAGCCCTCTGATTGGCTGAGAAGGAGGATGTAACCGACTCGCTGATTGGCTGAGAAGGAAACACGTGATCTAACTGTTTCCGGGAAACTGATAACATTTGCCTCGAGCAACAATAACAAATACTATTTCTGGATCAAAACATTTGCATCGGGCAAAAACAAGAAGGAAGTGTCAATGACCTGCCCCCATTAGACTCAATAATCTATGAACGGGGCAAAATCCCTGTTTTTCCATTCTCACTGACAAAGACCATAAAAACACCAAATAAATGTGACAAAGCTCCTGTTTTTTCATTCTCACTGACAAAAACCATTACATCGACCAACACACATAACCATCCAATAAAACATCCATAAATGTGACAAAATTCCTGTTTTTTCATTCTCACTGACAAAAACCATAAACCACGTGGGTCTATGCCCATATATGGTGTTAAAAAAAGTTGTAGGTGGCAGCAGGGGTGAGCAGTGGGGCTGGTACCCCCCTTCTACTCCTCTCCTAAGTTTTTACGAGCATCGCTTCAATAAGAACCATATATTCCCCCAGGGCATAATTTACAACACCTGCCCCCGGGCCCTGCGCAGCTGTGTCGACCTTGGAGGTTTCTTTATGTGGTCTTCAAAATATTAAAAAAAAAGCTATCTTAAAGTTCTTATTGGATGGGTTTGAGGAAAAAAGGGTGTGGACGGAGGGGGCTAGGTGCCCTCCAATCCCTTTTTACTCTTAAAAAGTGAACTAGATTTTGTAATTTCCAATCAAATGAGCCCCTTTTAAATTTAATACGAACATCCCTTCCATAAGACCCATACTTGCCCTCAGGACATAACTTGCAACCCCTGCCCCCGGGCTCTGGGGGGTTTTGTCGTCACCGGAATTTTGTTATATTATCTTTGAACCATTTTAAACAAAATAGCTATCTTAAAATTTTATTGGATGCATTTGGGAAAAAGAGGTTTGGGGGGGGGGGGTGAAAGATGGCTACCCCTGAATATCTTTTGACGCTTAAAAAGTGAACTAAAACTTTCAATTTCCAGTTAAATGAGCCCTCTCCGAAGTTTATATGAGCATTCCTTCCATAATAACCATATATGCCCCCAGTGATTAACTTATAATCCTTGTTACTGAAGACTGTGGGGGGAGTGTACTGCTCAAACATATAATTTACAGAACTTTCATCTTCGTTGAACAAAATGGCTATATCAAAATTTTGATTGGATGTGTTTGGGGAAGTGATGGACATGGAAGGGGTGTCAGTTGCCTTATAATCACTTTCAACTATTAAAAAAGAAACTGTCCATTTAAATTTCCAATTGAATAAGCCCTTTCTTAAGTTTTTACGACAACACAGTCTATACAAAGCCTTATATGCCCCCAGGGCATAACTTACAGCCCTTCACCTGAGGGTGATGGGGAGCTGTCATCCTCAAAGACCTAATTTCCAGAACTTAAAACTACATTGAATAAAATGGCTATATCAAAATTTTGATTGGATGTGTTTGGGGGAAAGGTGGGCGTGAGAGGGAGGTTAGTTGCCCTCCAATCACTTTCGACAATTAAAAAGGGCACTAGCTCTTTGAACATCCAATCGAATGAGCCTTTTTTGAAGTTTCTATGACAACGCCTTATATAAAAACCTTATATGCTCCCAGGGCATAACTTACAACCCTTACCGTGAAGGCTGTGGAGGTGTGCCCTCCTCAAAGACATAATTTGTATCTGGAAATTAACTACGTTGAACCAAATGGCTATCTAAATTTGGATTGGATGTGTTTCAGGATATGGTGGGCGTGGAAGGGGTGTTAGTTACCTTCCGATCACTTTGACTATTAAAAAGGGCACAAACCACTCCAATTTCCAATTGAATGAGCCCTTTTCGAAGTTTCTACGACAACTTCTTCGATACAAAGTGCCCCCATTCGAAAGGAAAAAAATAATAAATAATACATTGTGCCAACATCGTTCTTATAAAACCTGAGGGTTTTGGGGGAGTGTCTTCCTCAAAAATATGTTTTCTATTCGAAAATCAACTATGCTGAACAGAATGGCTGTCTCAAAATTTTGATTGGATGTGTTTAGGGGAATGATGGACGTGGGGTGGGGGTGGGGGCTAGTTGCCCTCCAATCACTTTTTACTCTTAAAAAGTGAACTAGATTTTGTAATTTCCAATCAAATGAGCCCCTTTTGAATTTAGATAGATAGATAGATAGATAGATAGATAGATTTATTTTCCATATACCAGTAAAATAATTACATAACAATCTACAAATCCCCACAAAGGCTCCATGGCCTGTAGGAGGGGGATTATGAAAAGATCAAATAAATATTAAACATTTAAACGCTTAAGATTTAAACAATATAAACATAACAATAATATTTAAACATATAAACATAAGCATTTTAACTTTTAACATGTAAAGCATTTGCTTAATAAAAAAAAAAAAAAAAAAAAAAAAAAAAAAAAAAAAAAAAAGAGAGTTCAATAAATAAGCTCTATCAAACTACAGTGAATCACAACATTTATAAAAAAAAGGAGAGTTCACTAAATAAGCTTTATCAAACCACAGTGAATCACAATATCTATATATATAAAAAAAAAATTAAATGAAAAAAACTATTGGCAGCAGGCAAAAGTAAAGAAAATTAATCACATGAAAACAAATATTTTTTTACTAGTCTTTTGAAGGTGCCAAATGAGTGGCATTCTCGAGCCGAATCGGGAAGGGTGTTCCATGTCAAATGACACGCAACAAGAGGATTAAAATCGAATGTTATTATTGGTGTATGTGGACTTTTGATATCTAGAGAGCTAAAGAGTTGATATTTTGACCGATCAGAAACAAAAGAAAACGTAAATCTAAGGGACTTAGGAATATCACTATGGAGTGGAAGAAAATCGAAAGATACACAGGAAAGAATATAAAGTTTTTTTAATATCTAGTAATGGTTTAGTTACCCAACACTTTACATCCTGGATAAGATTTATAGCTTTATCGTAAGTATTCGAAAGTCGTTTGAGAAAAGACAGGAAAGTAAAAATCCATATGACTGAACAATAGTAAACATAGGAATGAATTAAGCCATGAAATAGGATTCTTAGAATCTGTCATGGAAAGATATGTTTTAGTTTTCTTAGAATACCGAGGTTTCTGCATACCTTCATTTTAATCCAATCAATATGGTGTTTAAAAGATAAATTTTCATCTAGGAGGATACCTAGGAAACGGACATGGCCATCCTTTGGTCTAATAATAAAGCCTTTAGATATATGAATTTCAGATAATTAAGGACAAGCCTGGGATATACGAGAAAAAACTAAAAAACTAGTTTTAGAAACATTTAAGGCAAGAGAGTTAGCATCAAACCAAATTGAAACTCTCTCAAAGAGGTCCACTAACTTTGTACGAACCTCATCCTCTGTTCTCCCAGAAGTAATAAGGGTGGTATCATCGGCAAAAGTAATAAGAGAATCCGAGGTATGCAAACTATAGTTGCGGGTAAGGGAGACTGTTGGATGACATAGACGACAGCAATAGAGGATTTTTATTTCTAACTGCAAAAATTAGGTCATTTATATAAATTAAAAACAGTGCCGGCCCTAAAACTGACCCTTGAGGGACCCCCTGGTCAACACTTGATGGTGAGCGAAAAAGTAGATCAACAGAAATTATTCTACCATACAAGAAAGACTTGAACCAATCAAACACACTACCTCTTACGCCAAAATGAGAAAGTTTAAATAGAAGAACACTGTGTGTTAAAGAATCAAAGGCTTTACGAACATCCAGAAACAAAGCAGCAGGAATCAAATGGGAATCTATGGCAGAATGAATATAATTCAGTAAAACTGCACAAGCATGCTCAGTTGAATGATGTGCTCGAAAATCAACTTGAAAATCGTGAAAAAAATCTTTAGAATTAATAAAATTATTAAGTCGAGAAAGCATCGCCTTCTCAAATATTTTGCTAAACACAGACAACAAAGAAATTGGCCGATATTTGGCTGGATCATTTCGTGTCCCCCCCTTATATAATATGATGACTCGAGCTATAAAACTATAATTTAATACGAACATCCCTTCCATAAGACCCATACTTGCCCTCAGGACATAACTTGCAACCCCTGCCCCCGGGCTCTGGGGGGTTTTGTCGTCACCGGAATTTTGTTATATTATCTTTGAACCATTTTAAACAAAATAGCTATCTTAAAATTTTATTGGATATATTTGGGAAAACGCGGTTTGGGGGGGGGGGTGAAAGATGGCTACCCCTGAATATCTTTTGACGCTTAAAAAGTGAACTAAAACTTTCAATTTCCAGTTAAATGAGCCCTCTCCGAAGTTTATATGAGCATTCCTTCCATAATAACCATATATGCCCCCAGTGATTAACTTATAATCCTTGTTACTGAAGACTGTGGGGGGAGTGTACTGCTCAAACATATAATTTACAGAACTTTCATCTTCGTTGAACAAAATGGCTATACCAATTTCCAATTGAATGAGCCCTTTTCGAAGTTTCTACGACAATTTCTTCGATACAAAGTGCCCCCATTCGAAAGGAAAAAAATAATAAATAATACATTGTGCCAACATCGTTCTTATAAAACCTGAGGGTTTTGGGGGAGTGTCTTCCTCAAAAATATGTTTTCTATTCGAAAATCAACTACGCTGAACAGAATGGCTGTCTCAAAATTTTGATTGGATGTGTTTAGGGGAATGATGGACGTGGGGTGGGGGTGGGGGCTAGTTGCCCTCCAATCACTTTTGACCCTTAAAAAGAGCACTAGAACTCTCGATTTCCATTCGAATGAGCCCCTTTTGAAGTTTCTACAACAACCACTTCAATATGAAGTGTCTCTGGATGCCTTAAAAGTAAATGTTGCTGTAAACTAAATCAAAAGACACTGTATTTATGCTGGTTGTCAAGAAGACATCTCCGTAATTTCAAGTGATATCAGTGTGAACCTTTTATACTCTCTCCTCTCAATCCTTCTCTCTATGCTCTTTTAATAATATAGTTAATGTATTGATTACTTTTCTCTTAGCTCGACATTCATTATAAAAATAACCTCTCTTCATATTTCTCTCTCCCAGTTGCAACCCTCTCCCCAGTGGCATCGTTTAGGGGGGAGGGTAGTTGACCCCCAATAATTCTAAGAAGAATTATTAAGGAGCTTTAAAACTGTCTCTTGTTTTAAGTTTCAAATTCGTTCTTTACTTCGAGCAGATATGTTTTGGCTAATTCAGTATGTAAAGTTATCCATTGGTCTGAATTTCCCATTACCCACCATAAGTCCTTGGTGCATGCTTAATCTTAGCAAAGTAGCACCCTTTGTGGCAAATTTTCAAATTCATTCTTGCACTCTGAACTGCCAAAACCTATTAGAATGCATTGGTTTTTCTAAAATTCTAACATATGACACTCAAATTAACAGCATAATCCTCTTTGATCTGTTTTACCTTCCTGTTTGATTTTATAATCTCCAATAGCCTTTGCTGAGGTCCTTAAGACTGTATCAATTAAAATAATTGAAATAAACCAAGAAAGAACATAACATTGCTTAACCTTTGATTTAATACCAAACCAGCTTGCAACCTCAATTCCTAATTTAACCTCAACCATATTCTCCTCTTACATAACCCTAATCTATTGAACGTATTTACCTGGTTTAGAATCGTCAAAGCCTATCTCTTTACGCTAAAGCTTGAATCTTTGTCAAAACTCTACTTTTTAAAACAATAAAAACTTAAGCGAAAAGAGCAAAACGTTGAGGAGGGGACAGTCTCTTTTATATACGGAATAATTTCTGTTCGTTTAAGTTTTAATGTTGCTCCTTAATTTCAGTTAATTTTTTATATTTGGACAAATTAATTTAATTTCTGAACTTTTTCAACTAATGGAGGTTTGAATTTGGCTCATCATTGGCTAAAAGGAAATATTAAAACGAAATTTGCATATTAATTTCAGCGGATTTATTCCATATACGAAGGGTTTCCCGCTCCTCATTACCTTTCTCTTTACGATAAAGTTGTTACCACTAAAACAAAAATCCTATTTTAATTAAACAACCCTGTGTTTCAGTAGCCGCTCTTAAAAAATTGGGACAAACAGTCAAACTTAAGCGTAAAGAGGTATTGAGGAAGGGACAACCCTTGATATATGGAATAATTTCTGTTCGTTTTTCAAATAATCCTGAAAATGTGGCTCACCCTTTTTTTATATACCCCTCCTCCTCACGGAAAACTCCTCCGTAGGAATTCCATCCAAATTATAGTGCACCCCCCTCCAAGAAATTCCCTCAAGACAGTTCCACCTTCACTGAGAATATCCCCTCCCTGTTTTATCCCCTCCACTGTGTCCCTGAAGCATTTCTGATACGTCCTCTTTACAATCTTTACATAGTGTTCTCATTTAGTTCAGTACAGTTTTAATACTGCCTAAAAAATTGTTACCTTAATTCGCTATTCTTAGTAGTAGTAGTAGCAGCACTAACAGTAATGACAGTAGTAGTATTAAAATCAATAGAAGTAGCCTCAGCCTTTGTAGCAGTAGTGGTAGTAGCGGTAGTAAAAGTAGAAGCAGTTGCAATAGGATGCACACATTGTCTTTTTGTTAGTTCAATATTCCCCATAACAAACCATGTAAGTTACAACTTAATATACAAAACTGTTTCTAAGATATTACTGATATAATCTGACTACAGCATGGATACAAACCTTGGGCACTGGCAGGGGGGCCAAGCCCCCCTGGAAAATTGGACTTTAATATAATTATAAGAAAATCAAAGGAAAGAGAGCAGAATAGTAAAAAAAACACGGAAAAAATGTGTGTTGCCCCATTGTTAGCTGTCTGCCAATAGATTTTGTCCCTTAATAAGGAAAATATAAGTACTAATTTGTGAATGAATGACCCGTTTCCAGTTTTCCACAAACATTTTTTCTATATGATGGAGTAACAAAAAAAAAAAAAAAAGATGGTTGGAGTAACAAAAAAAAAAATCATAATCTATTAAGTAATTAATGTTAAGTAAATGACGAAAGAAAAAAAAGCCTATTTAAAGTACAAAAGCCTATTTATTTAGTTGTCACTTTATAAAACATTCAATTTTTTACAGTTTTGAAGTATAAAGGTGTCAAATATATTGGTTTTTGTTATTCAAAATTAAAGCAAAAACTGAATTAAAATTTTTATTTGATTTTCTTAATCTTAGTTTTAATGTTTTACTTTGAACAAACTACTTTGATAATTCGTTACTTTTTATAAACACTGAGTCTAAAGGCATTAAAGATTTTGGTGCTTCATAACCATGTTCAAGACTATCGATATTGTTAAAAAATATCCATCCAACCTTTCGGCATTGCTCAACAGAACTGATTGCTGGGAGTTGATATCTTAGTTTTTGTAAGTAGGATATTGTTTTGTGTATTTTTTGTAATAACCTATCTGTTCATTTTTATCTACTTTTACTTTAATTGACATACTTTTTCTATTGCCCTTAGATAAATGTTTGTTTCTAAGCTTCATTAAAGAAAAAAACAACTGTTTTCAACTGAAAGTAAGGAGCAATATCACAACTTTAAACAAAAATAAATCTTATGTATACGAGGGGATGCTCCCCTCCTCAGTTCCTTGCTCTTCACGCTAGAGCTTTCCGGCACTTTAAAAAAAAGTTACTTACTGTTCTAATTAAACGACCTTTGTGTTTTAGGAGTCGTTTTTAAAGAATTACGACAAAATTTAAAGTTTGGCGTAAAGAGCGAGATGCTAAGGAGGGGGCAAACCCCCTCATATGCACAATAATTTCTGTCCGTCTTAAGTTTTAATGTTGCTCCTTACTTTCAGTTGAAAAAACTTGTTTTATAAATTTAGTTTCTGATCTTTTTTAAAAAACACCAAGATAGCTGGCTCAACCTCCACAAAAAAATACCCCTCCCAACAGAAATATTCTCTGGGCAATTCAATCCTGGCAAAAATTTTCCGCGAAAAATTACTTTTCTCATCTCCATGTGTAAAATCGAATCGGTAAAGAGAAAGCAGGACATATAGAAATTTCGAATAGGAATTCTAGCAAATTCACCCAGTGTAAGATTTCACCTGTAAAATAAATCCCATGGAAACTTCCCTCTCCATGGAAAGTTCTCCCGGTGCAAAATCCTCTCAGTAGAAAATTCATCTTTCCCTCCTCACACGAAAAATGCATGCATATATCTCTATAGCAAATACCATACGTAAACAATGGGGAAATTTTCTAACATAAGAACCTTTCCCCTGGTGCTGTAGGGGGTCCTTTTATCTCCAAGGACATAGTTATTGTACCTTTCAACTATGCTGAACGGAATAGCTATCTCAAAAAAATTAATCTGACAATTTGGAGAAAAAGGTGGCACTGAGGGGGCCAAGTTGCAGCGGGGGCACATAGACTGTCAAACGGCACATGGTTAAGGTCTTAGGGACGGTTTAGGATGTTAAATTGAAACTCTCAGAGCCTGTATTATTACTATTGCAACTATTACTATTAAACTAAGTCAAAGGGTGAAGTTGAATTCAGATTTTTTAAATGACACAGATTCAACGTTTCAGGAACAAAACCTTGTTACAGGGGATGTTAAACAAAATAGAAATACCCTATGTAGATTTTGGTTTCTCAGATGGTCGTGTTTGTGAAATTTCAAGAACGGCTAAATGTATTAAGTTGAAACTTTCAGGGCATGTTGATGGGAAAGCTTAAGTAAACATTGTTGTTAGAACGGCGTATCTACACTATCTGTAACTGCAAAGGGTATTAATGGGAAGCTTCTAATGTATGCTAGATGCATATTTAACTGAATTAAAACGCCCTATATGTATGTGTCTTAAACCGTGCCTAATTACCATAGCGACTGCTTGCTACGGTCATTAATTGTTACTGCTTGCTACAGTTTTATAATTGTTACAACTACTTAAGGATACGAATAGGATACTGGCAATTGAGACACATTGTGTTTGTAACTACTTCTAACAGTAACTCCAACTAAATGTGACTGCGACCACTTACGCATGCGACTACAACTACCTGTGACCATGACTGTGACTAAGTGATGCTGTGACTAATAATACTGTGACTTACGGCAGCAACAACGTACGACCACCACTTCAAATGCTTTGGACTGCGACTGCAATTGCAAACTACTGTAACTTCAACTACTACTGTTTCCAATTGCTACTGTTGAACTAAATAAGAAAAATTTATGTGAATCCAGGTTGTTTATATGGCAGTGATGCAATATCTCAGGAACAGAATAAGGTATTAAGTTGAAACTTTCATGGTAGGTTTGTAGGAATGTTTAACTAAATCAAAACACAATGTGAGTATTCAACTGTATCCAATTGACTAATTTTTTTCTTTGCTTAAAGAAAATATAAAAAAGCTGTGAGAGGTTGGAGATTAGAATTTTGAAACCCTTATGTAGGCCCAAAGATTATTCAGATTAGAAACAAATTTATCTGCAATTTTCCCTCACACTTCAACTATTAGTAAAAATTGTTTCTAAGTTTTGTCCAACATATAAATAGTTCATTAAAATTTACATTATTAAAAGAAAACCAAAAAGATTTACAATTATCTTTCTTAATCTATGAAAATACTTAATCTACCATATCAATTAAAAACTAAGATAAATTAATTTAAGAAAAATCAACAAAGAGAGTTTTTCAGAGAAAATTAAAGAGCCACTTTAAACCAAGCATAACCAAAAATTAAGTCAAATACTTTCCTTAAGCTTAAAACGACAATAAATCACTCAATAAATAAATGAAACCCAAAACAAACAAGAACTATAATTAATAACCAAGTTAAACTCAAAACGAGCAGAAACTACAGAAAGGGAAGAAGAAATGAGCTACTGCCCCATCTTAACGTATTCTGTTTTACAACTTTAGTAAATCTAAACTTGTGGAGGACTTGTATTAGCATGCATTAAACTTTCAGTTCACATCCATTTGTGCTTTTTAGTAACATTGACTGTTCGGATAATTTTTTTTTATTGTTATAACAAATTAAAATACACAATTCGAAATAAAGATTCTTTTCAGTGAAATGCAAATTGAATCCTGGTCTATAAAAGGCATAGGGTTTTTCACTTTGACCAACTCCTCACTGTGCGAGTTTCAGGTTTATTTTTCTTGGTTATTTATTGCAATTTTTGTTCGTTTTATGGATTGTTTATTTATTAGCGGTGAATTATGTTTAAACTATGCCTTAAAAACATTGAGACTTTATTTTGCTCATCTTTGGCTCAATTTCTTTGGTTCAACAGTTTTGTTTAAAAACTTGTTCGTAGAAAAAAGCTTTTAAAATCGGTTCTAGATAGTAGGTAGTCTTGAAATATCCAAAGCGAACAACGAAAGGGATAAATATTGGACAAGAATTTTGTTAACATTTAGTGAAACGGCATACTATCATATCATAGGTTAAAACGGAACTTCCGAACAGCGTTGCCACGGGTAGCACTTTCGTACTACGTTTAGCACATTTTTCTACAGTAGTACTTTTCTGAAAACTTAGCAATTTTGTAGAACTTCTTAGAAAAATTAGCACTTTTTCCCTAAGTAGACCTACTTTTTTTTTATACAAAAGAGATCTTTTCCTAAATAATTGGGAAGGAAAACTGTCAATGTAGAAAAGCATCGATATCCTTTTTCCTGTCATTTTTCCTTCCCTCTGTTTCAAGAAATGTTCTATTATGTTTATTCTCCATCATATTAATTTCATGTTTCATTGCATTAAACATAACTGACAGCCATTTTTAGACAAATATTTTAAAACCTTCTGAGTAGTCACCAAATGGATTGATGTCAACTCAAGAATTGATTTACTTAGGGCTCATGTCGCGTTCTGGGTGGCGTAGAAAGCGTCGCAACTCTGCTCCTTCAGGCTGACCGGTTTGGTGATAAAATTGGGGCCTCGTCGAAAGCAATGTTGGCCATCTCCAGGACTTTATTCAGACTATCCTTCCACCTAGACTAGGGTCTGCCTCTCAGGTGGTACCAGCCATGAGCTTTTGGATCAAAATCAGAAATTATTCTGGCTGGGTTGTCGTTGGCATGTTGAGATGTTGAGGCACGATGAGATGTCCAAACCACCTGAGAGTGCGCTGTGCTATCGGGGTGAGCACGGCACTTGGGAAGTGAGTGTAAGTAACTTTGCGTTGCTCACAAAATCATCCCACCCAAGTCCTTCAATCCGACGGAGCTTTTTCGTCTAGAAGACGCCTATCATATTAAGGGTTGTCAACTTAAAGGGCCATATTTCTTCTGCATAGAGCAGGACCAAGCTCGCAGACGCGTTATAAATTTGTATCTTCGTACGCTTAGATATATTGAGCGTTTGCCAGAGAGCGTTGAGCCTTCCGACGATAAACAAGGCTTTTGACATTCGACTGTGTACCTCCTCGTCTATGGAGCTATCACTGGACAGCACGGAGCCAAAATAAGTGAATTTTGTTACAAGTTAAACAGGAGCTCCGCAGACAGTTACGTTCTCGGGGGACGAGAAAGGGCCTGGGGGCTGAATTACCATTATCTTAGTTTTGAGCCAGTTGATTTTCAGCCCACTTTTGCCGCCTCTTCCTGTAGAACTTCCAGCGCGTCTGTCAATTGGTGCATTGAGTGTGCAACGAGAGCAAAATCATCTGCGAAGTCGGCATCCGTCAGAGCCCGATCCCCAAACCGCAGACCGAAGGGCAGGCGATTTGTAGTTCGTGTCATGACATAGTCTATGGCGCAGTTGAAAATTTCCGGGGCGGCGGAATACCCTTGTTGGATACCGGTTTTTGATACCGAATTTCGTGCTCCGTTTGTCGTTGGCTTGACTGTAGCTCTCCGTCTCTTCTTAGAGCTTTTCAAACAGCTTGAAGTATTTGTCAGGTATCCCAGTCAGGTTTGTCAGGTAGTTAGAAAAGATTCTTTTACTCCCTTTTCTCTTCCAGAGGGGCAGGGTTTCGCCAGCTCACCAGTCCTTTGGGATCCATCCAGTGCGCCACACTACAGAGGAGAGCATCTGGAGCCAAAGTAGCATAGTGGGACCGGCATACTTCAAGGGCTCAGCGGGTATCCCGTATATGCCTGCTGCTTTGTTCTTCTTCAAGCGTTTGTATGGTGTTCGTATACTCTGCTTGTATGGTGTTACTGTAGGACTGCCGTATGAAGTTACAACCCTGGTAATACCATTATCCTTAAC
This sequence comes from Artemia sp. Qi Xiang Cuo, assembly GCF_049724085.1. Classification (NCBI taxonomy): domain Eukaryota; kingdom Metazoa; phylum Arthropoda; class Branchiopoda; order Anostraca; family Artemiidae; genus Artemia; species Artemia sp. Qi Xiang Cuo. The sequence goes on from NC_142808.1 coordinate 60,012,453, forward strand.
ACTAGATCTTATAAACCTCAAAATGCCCATTTAGAAGAACAGCTGAACTGGAACTTGTTTGTACTTTTTTTACCTTTGCTTCTCCCTTGATCAATTATTCTCTTCCCACATGTGTCTAGGCTACTGGTTTTTTTTCTTCTTTTATCACTAGACAGAAACATGGAAAAGACGACTCAAGATTAAATTTTTTAATAAATTAGCCACATTTTTAAACTGCAGCATTTTGTAGCAAATCTTATTTTGAGTTGCTTACTGACTTGAATCCATTCAAAGGCTATAATTTCAAAAAAAAAAAAACTACTGTAGTTATAGCTCAATAAGACAAAATCATTTCCTTTGAATAAACAAAGGGATTAATTCCTTTCAAATTTTTCATATTTCTTCTTTTATCCCCTGGCAATGAACTTATTTGAAGTCATGAATACATAATTAAAATACTGAAATAAAATAGTAACAAAACCTACTACTGCTACTACTACTACTAACAACTCACCGCAGCACCAAGCCGCCTAAGGCCAACAAAGCTACGAGCGCTCCTTCTCCATCCCAATCTATTCAAAGCCTACCTTTTTACGCCGTCCCACGAAGCTCCCGTTTCCTTTAAATCTTTCTTTATGACCTCCTCCCACAAGCCTATTGTTTGAAATACGGTCAGTTAGTCGGGTACCCAGAATAATCCTTAAGCAATTTCTCTGGAAAACCTCTAGCAAATCTTCATCCACTTCTCTGAGCGCCCATGCTTCAGAGCCGTATTTGACCACTGTCATCACTTTAGCATCTTCACTTATTCCTAGCCTTGATGACTTAGTCTTCTTAGCATTAATTTTCAAACCTTTTCCATCACCCTGAACTCGCAAAACCTCTAAAACCTGATTCATTTCGCTCACACTTTCATCTAGGATGCTTAAATCATCAGCATAATCTAGGTTCAGGATATTTTTTCCTCCTAATTTGATTCCGTGGTCTCCCATTGCCTTTCCTTTGCTTCTTAAGACAAAGTCCATCAAAATAATCCTTATAAATGGGGATAGAAAAGAACCCTGCTTAACTCCTGATATAAAGCAAAACAAGCTGCTAACCTCACTTCCTACCTTAACCGCAGCAGTGCTATTCTCGTACATAGCACTAATCAAATTAATGTATTGTCTGGTATACTATACAAGGAAAACCTTTACTAAGGCTCTTTTATGAACGAAATCGAACACTTGCTAATAACCTATAAAACTGAGGACCAAAGGTGCTTGACAAATCAGGCACGTCTCAATTATTAACCTAAGAGTGAAAGTTTTGTCGATACATCCTCTACCTTTTCTAAAACCTCACTGTTCTTCTTTTATAACTTTGTCGACAGCATCTCTCAGTCTAAAAAGTATCATATTACTAAGTAATTTGCTATCTATAGAGACCAGACTAATGCCTTGATAATTATCCCACTCACTTTTATCACCTTTCTTGTAAGGTGGCTTAATTAATGTTTTCCTAAAATCGTTAGGTACTTCCCCTTTTTCAAAAACCATATTCATAATCTTCAGTAACTTATTTCTAACCTCAGAGCCACCGTATTTAAGAAACTCATTTACCACCCTATCAGTACCTGGAGTTGTATTATCTTTTAATGTTACATCGTTGCATAAATTAAATTTAGACAAACTTCCTAATTTTAGTTGTTTCATGCCCACTAATCTTTTATTGTAAAGCTGATTTCATATTATCATTTAAAAAGCTCGTTGCCCGCTCCTATGGTTTATTCCCTGAACACATAATCTACCAGGAGGAGTTCTCGTCCATTGAGTCAGGTTGTAATGATTAGGTTATTATTAGGAGGGGTGGACCCATTATCAGTGAATAGATAGATAGATAGATAGATAGATTTATTTTCTATATACCAGTAAAATAATTACATAACGATCTACAAATCCCCACAACGGCTACATGACCTGGAGGAGGGGGATTATGAAAAGATAAAATAAACATTAAACATTTAAACACTTAAGATTTAAACATTATAAACATAACATTAATACTTAAACATATAAACATAAGCATTTGAACTTTTAACATGTAAAGCAATTGCTTAATAAAACGAGAAAAAAAGAAAAAAAAAAAAAAAGAATTAAATGAAAAAATCTATTGGCATCAGGCAAAAGTAAGGAAAATTAATCACATGAAAACAAATATTTTTTTACTAGTCTTTTGAAGGTGCCAAACGAGTGGCATTCTCGAACCGAATCGGGAAGGGTGTTCCATGTCAAATGACACGCAACAAGAGGATTAAAATCGGATCTTATTGTTGGTGTCTGGGGAATTTGGATATTTAGAGAACTACGGAGTTGATAATTTGACCGATCAGATACAAAAGAAGACGTAAATCTAAGGGATCTAGGAATATCACCATGGATTTGAAGAAAAGCGAAAGACGCACAGGAAAGAATATAAAGTTTTTTAATATCAAGTAACGGCTTAGTTGCCGAACGATTTACATCCTGGATAAGATTTATAGCTTTATCATAAGTATTCGAAAGCGGTTTGAGAAAAGAAGGGAAAGTAGACATCCATATGACTGAGCAATAGGAAACATAAGAATGAATTAAGCTATGAAATAGGATTCTTAGAATTGGCCGTGGAAAGATATGTTTTAGTTTTCTTAGAATACCGAGGTTTCTGCATACCTTTATTTTAATCAAATCAATATGTTGTTTAAAAGATAAATTTCCATCTAGGATAATACCTAGGAAACGGAAATGGCCATCCTTTGGTCTACTAATAAAGCCTTTGGATATATGAATTTCAGATAATTGAGGACAAGCCTGAGATATACGAGAAAAAAATAAAAAACTAGTTTTAGAAAAATTTAAGGCAAGAGAGTTAGCATCAAACCAAATTGAAACTCTCTCAAAGAGGTCCACTAACTTTGTACTAACCTCATCATCAGTTCTCCCAGAAGTAATAAGGGTGGTATCATCGGCAAAAGTAACAAGAGAATCCGAGGTATGCAAACTATAATTGTGAGTAAGGGAGACTGTTGGATGACATAGGTGGCAGCAATAAAGAGAATTTTTATTTCCAACTGCAAAAAATTAGGTCATTTATATAAATTAAAAACAGTGCCGGCCCTAAAACTGACCCTTGAGGGACCCCCTGGTCAACCCTTGATGGTGAGCGAAAAAGTGGATCAACAGAAATTATTCTACCAGACAAGAAAGACTTGAACCAATAAAGCGCACTACCTCTTACGCCAAAATGAGAAAGTTTAAATAGAAGAACACTGTGGGTTAAAGAATCAAAGGCTTTACGAACATCTAGAAACAAATCAGCAGGAATCAAATGGGAATCTATGGCAGAGTGAAGATAATTCAGTAAAACTTCACAAGCATGCTCAGTCGAATGATGTGCTCGAAAACCAAATTGAAAATTGTGAAAAAAATCTTTAGAAGTAAGAAAATGATTAAGACGAGAAAGCATCGCCTTCTCAAATATTTTGCTAAACACAGACAATAAAGAAATTGGCCGATAGTTGGCTGGATCATCTCGTGTCCCCCGCTTATATAATATGATGACTCGAGCACGCTTGAGACTACTCGGGAAAATACCATGCTGAAAGGAGAGGTTAATAAGTTTCGTTATGGCAGAAATAATGGAAGGAAGTATGAACTTATTTACTTTAGTAGGAATATTATCAGGGCCAGACGACGAAGAATTTTTCAATCCCATAACAATTTTAGCTATTTGTTTCTCCGTCGCTGGTTCCAAAAACATTGATTTAATACAAGGTGGCCCAAGATAAGACCTGAAGTTGGATCTTGAAGGATAAGAACTAAGAGGCGAAGCAGTTATTTTACCAATATTCACAAAATATGAAGTAGATGCGTCTTGAACATTCAGCTCACCTTCGATGATTTTGCCTTCGAGATCCAAAGAGGAAGGGGTTGATGGAGACTGAATAGAGGGCCTAAGCACAGAATTTATAACCTGCCATGTTTTTCGTATATCTTTACCACAATCTGAAAAACAATTAAAATAATACTGGGAATTGGCCTTTCGACACACAGAATTATAAATATTCCTATAAATTTTAAATCGCTTAAAACAAATAGCTTTCATTGAAGGGCTAGCAGACTTAAAGGCCCTCCAGAGATTATTTTTTTTCCTACAACTCCTAAGGAGACCAGGGATCATCCAAGGATGTAGAGGAAAAGCATTCTTAGACTTTCGATTAGAAGGTGAAACAGAACAAATATCAAGAACAGCGTCTTTAATAGACTCATTAAAAGTATCAAATAAATTACCAAAATCAGAATCACTGTCAAAACCACCCCAAGACAATTTTTGCCAATCTTGACCTAAGAAGCATCAATTCCGCTTCACCAAACCTAAAAGGCCTCTTACCAGACTCACCAGTCCTCTCAAGAGTTAGTTTATCAAAACAGTATCTAGAGTAAACAGTGAAATGATCGGAAATGTCGCTCAATAAAACATAATTTTTGATCAAGGCGGCCATACAGGCAATATTGTCGATCAGGGATGACGTACTCTCTGTTATGCGAGATGGGATACATACAGAAGGTGAAGCACTTGCGGCAAGCATGGATGACAGAAAATCCAAAGATACAGAAGACTTTATATCCATCAAGTTTATATTAAAATCTCCCATAATAATTAATTCAGTCGACTGTTTTAGGATGGTATCCAGTAGATCATTAAGGGCGTGTAGAAACAGTGGAATAGAGCCACTAGGAGATCGATAAATAATACCAACAATTAAATCTTTATCTACACATTTAATATCAACGAAAAGTGACTCAAAGACACCTTCGATATTTCTGGATAAATCCATTGTAAGAGAATATGGGAGATTATTAGAAATATACAAAGCAAGACCACCCTTGGCCATCTTTTGTCGATTCAGTCGTTCCATTTTATAACCTTGCAAATCCAAAAGCATATCATTTTTAGAATCTAAAAAAGTCTCGCATAAACCAACAACCTCAGGTAGCCCATCAGAAACAATCTGTTTTAGATGTTCAATTGAAGAACAAAGACCCTGGATATTCAACTGGAGCACTGAAAAATATCCATCCCGCTTGACAGCCTCCCTCAGACTAGAAACATATTTACTAATTACTGTGTGGTTCACTGTGGTCAAATCACTGTTGACATGTCCGATAGAATTATTGATAATACTTAAAACATCTAACGGGTTATTTTCATGCTCAAGAAGTCGTCCTACAACTGGGGGCGTTTCTAATTTTCCATTAAAAAAATACAATCGATTTTATTTATGGAATTAAATAATAAAATATAAATGCACAAAAAAAAAAATAAAAAAAAAAAAAAAAAAAAAAAATATCTAAGCACAACCTGCGAATGATCAAATCTTTTGTATCATTGATTGACCAGGAGGTTTGGCCAAAATTTGCCCGCGGTCAGTCCACACATTAAATTCACCGAAACAATTTCTTGTTGCATTTAAAACTCAACGACGCTTTCTTGTTAGCGATTCTGACAAAAATATTCCACTCTTTGCTAGTTTAGTCTTTTCTTTGAAAACAACTCGAGCTAATTTCACATTTTTGAAGCGTATTAGCACTGGAGACACTTTAGATTAATCATTAGAGTCATTCAAACTAAATTGATAAACATTTACAATATTATTAACTTCAAAACCAGGGACCAGCATCTTGTCTTTAATGATAACCGCTACTTCTTTCCTTAGATCATTTCCAGGCCTCTGCTTTACTCCATTCATCACTAAACAATTCAACATCTTTTCTTGTTCAAAATCATCCACTTTCAATTCCAATGACAAAATCCTACTTTCCAAGCTTTTAACCATTGCAAATAGTCCATTGAGTGATTTTTCTATTTCTTGGAATTTTGGGTTGTAATCAATGGATGTAACATCATGAATCATTTTGACTATAGTATCAATTTCTTGATTTGCTGTATCAGGGTCTTATAGTTTAGCTTTTACTTAACGGGAAATCTCGGCCGTAAGAATCGTTTGTGTCCGATTTTGTTCATCCAGGGTAAAAGCTATTTTTTTGCAGGATTAGGCTAGGTGCCAGTGAGTCTTCTGCAATAACGCTCGCTGGGTTTAATGATAGATAAGTAGGTGATGACGATTTATAAATGTCTGGAAACGAATCTAATTCGGTAAATGCTGTACCAACATCTTTTTCCGTTCTTTTGCGAACACTAGGGTTATCCGAAAGTAATTTCAAGTTAGACTCTGCCACTTGGTCCTCAGAATGATCGCCGTAGCAAAAAACTGTATATCGCCATAATCCTTTAGCACTACTCTTTGACTGCAAAACAATTGCTGGCCAAGGGGGGTAACTTTTGAAACTAGCGAGAACAACATCAAAAGGCTTGAATTTTGGCATGAGCGTAGCACTGAAAATAAATAATTACTTATCTTTGAGTGGGCCAATTAATCCAGTAATTTGCAAATATTTTCAAGTAATTGCAAGTAGTCCAAGTATTTCAATGCACGATTCAGATGATAATAGTTCTGAATACTAATCCAAAGCAACAATCCATAAATAATCCTTAAGCCGTAATCACATGCAAGTCACTTGTGTAATCAGATTTTAGCTTGACAAATTCCTTTTACGCAAAAATAATTGGCTCCGTGCCTAGGTTTTGTTTCTACAACCCAAAAATTAAGCTCTATTTACGGTTGGCGGACACCAATGATGGGTTTGGCCTAATCCTACCTAGACATTCTTCTATAAAATACCTTCTTGCTTCCACAGTGGCTATCTTGCATTTTTGAAATAATGGGGATTCACTCCTCTCTATTCGGGAAAGATGTTCATCTAAATTCTCAATTCCTGTTGTGGTTTCTGTAACCATTCTTGTCTCGGACCTTTTCAGTCGTAGAAAATGTTTAGTCCGTGTGGGGTTGAACTTCGGGAGTAATTCCTTTGTTTTCTTACACCCCAGCTATCCTATGCCAATTTGTTTCGCTCTCTCACTGCTCCAGTCCCTCATAATTAGTTTAGTGGATATAGCTGTTTTATTTAAGTCATTTTCTACCCATTGTTTCAAGATGTTACAGTAATTCATGGGCTCATAAATAATATACCTGGTCCCCATTCTTCAGGAGGTCTGAATCAAGTTTTATGTAGCGTAAGTCGAACACCGTTTACTATTCAAAGAAAAGAGAGGCAGAAACAAACATTCCCATTCAAGTTTGTCAAATTTTCCTTTTCCTTTCTCAAAAGACAAAAAAATAATCAAGTTAGAACAGCTTTTTCTTCATTTTTTCGTCCCTTTTTTGCGCTATAAGCAAAGAATACTAAACAAAAAAAAGAGAAGAAAGTGCTCTGTGGAACGAATTCTCACTTTATTCAGTAAGTACCATTTGCGCTTTAGCGCGTTTAATGGGGGAGGGACGCTGGAAAGTTGACAAGCCTGGAAGTGGTGCACAAAGCAAAGAATCAGCATTACCTAAGTAAAATCAATGTTATATATTTGCATTTGCTGGATGACATTAGAGCCAACTTTTCGTGTTTGAAAATTTGACTTATCCACCTCCTATTGAAACATGTAGTTTTTAAAATTAAGAGGCAATTTGTGTTACTGTGGGGGGTTGACCTACGCAGTAGCCCTGGAGATACACTTAAAAGACCCTTCAGCTCTACAGAATAAAATAACCATCTTAAATTCTGATTGGAAGTGTTCGGAAAATTATGAGCCAAAGAGGAGGGCTGATTTCCCTCCAGTCTCTTTTGACTCTTAAAACGGGTGAATTGAATTGAAGTTATCAAGTATTTTGGGCAATAGGTTGCATCAAGACTGGGCTGAGTAATTGTAGACAGATAAAAGCCAAGACCAGATAGTCCAAGTAATTGAGAGGCAAATGTTTCAATGTTTCATCCAACTTTGAATTTCCAGCAAAATTGGCTCCTTTAAAATATCAATAATATCACTTGCTATGATATAGCAGCGCTGCCTATATTATTGCCTATATGCCCTTTTATTGTATAGGCTTATAGTTTTTTCGTTTAATTGAAACTCCCCCTAAACTTTTCAACCACAGTTTTCCACAAACAATAGTCACAGTAACCATAGAAGCAGTATCACAAGTATACACACAGTGTCTTCTGGCTAGTTCAAAATCTGTCCCAACTTACCCGGATAGG